>NC_049252.1:0-134961 GCF_011100685.1 Canis lupus familiaris
GGGCCCGCTACTACCGCTACCCCAACACAACCCGGAATAGGGGCCGTGACTGCAAAATAGGGGTTTTGCAGCTTCACCTGGCCCACACAGGGAACCAGCAGACAGCTGGCACGAGTCCCGACCCTGCTCCTCCAAGCCGCGACACCACACCCCCCGCCGTTCACCCCCTGCTCCTTGCCTGGAACAGTTGGCTGCACCACCTGGGACCCCTGGGAACCTGAGACCTCCTGTCGCTCCAGGGACGGCCCACCACTTTCTCCACCTGAACCTTAAGGCTTGTGTGTCCCCCCACTCTAGGAGCACTTTGAAACCCCCCCCGCCCTATCCCAACCCTGCTTGACAGACATGAATGCTTTATAATATTGTGTAGAGAGTTAGTCAGTTGGCTCCCTTGCAAATGTGTGGGACCCCCTCCGGCCGGCTATGTCCCTCCCCTCCAGATCAAACTGATGATTTTTTTTTTAAGACCTTTATTTTTTCTGTAATCTCTACGCCCAATCCACCACACTGGAAGATTGAACTTGCTACCCCAAGAACAAGAGTCCCATGTTCTTACGAACCACACTGAGCCGGTCAGGCTCTCTTTGATTCATTGATACATGTTAATTGAAGCAGCGGTCTTGCATGTGTCAGGGCAGAGACTGAGCCCACGCTTTGAGGTGTGGTGGAGTCATTTGGACCTGATCAATGTGAAAGAAACCATAGCTTCCCTGGGAGCCCAGGGAGCAGGGCCCACACACGTGAAAAGTTGATAATTCCCTTTACTGTAGTAGTTATTTTACTGACTATTTATTTAAAGTGCTATTCAATGGTAAGTGTCATTCTAGGATTGGGATACAGTGAGAACGTTCTAGGATTCGGAGGTAACTAAAGCTTCCTGTCCAGGACTTAATGTTCCAGTTCGATGCAGAGATAGGCAAGGAAGCAAAGAGTTATGAAACATGACACTGGGGTGCCTGGCTGGCCTGGTTGGGGGATCTTGATCTCAGGGTTGTGAATTTGAACTCCATGTTGGGTATAGAGAGGACATGAAACGAAATTATTTAACAAATAATAAATGGATGAACAAATAAAGCATGACATCAAAGGTAAGTGTTTGCTTATGTCTCACCTGCGAACTATTCTGGATCGCCCCGCTTGTACTATTTGGCCCAGATGAGGTCCTCCACAAGGGATAGTCCTGCCCCAGTGGAAGTGGGCGTCTTTCATTGTAAGACCTGTGGTTCCCTCGTTCTGCAGGGAGAGAAGAGCCGTGAAGCCACGACTTCGGGGGATCAGCATACACCTAGGCAATGACCACTGGCCCCTATAAAGCTGCTATGCCTCTTAGTCTTGGGATCCATGTCCCTGCTCCGCTGTGTCGGGCGCAATTACACCCAAGCTCCAGCTTGTAAAGAAACCCTTGGGAGTTTCCATCGGTGTGGGCTCCTTGGTGGTTTCCCTGATTTACAATCTTGGGCACAACACCAGGGCCTGGTGTCCTGACATCCCTTCCAGGGCCACGCTGACCGCCCCACAGGCCCTCTGTGCCCCAGGCACACAGGCACGGGGATGCGGGGAGGGGAGGAAATGCCCCGGAACTCGGCCATCTGCGGCCCTCTGGACAGAGGGAGCACAGACCTCCCAGGTCGCTGTGCACAGACCCTGGTGACCTGAGGCTCCCTGGCTGTCACTCTGTCCCAGCCCCTCCTGGCCCGGTGGGCAGAACCTGAGTCCCAGTAAAGTCTGTGGGTCCTGACCCTGGCATCTGGCCACCCCTGGAAGGCACGTGGGGATGTCAACTGTGTGTACCTGGCGGCGCCCCTGCAGGGGCTGTTTGGGGCCTGGATGGTGCCCCCTCCTCCTCTCTGGGTATCTCTCCACGCCCCATGCAGAGTTCTGGGAGACACAGAAATGGCCTTGCTGTGCATTTTTCGCACCACAACACTTTATTGACTTTCTACAGCAAACGGGCTCAGAGCCTAATGCGTGCCTTCCCCTGGGGAGGGAGACCTTTCTGTCCTTTAAGGGAGGGCAAGAATCACACAGTGTGGGCGGGCGGGTGCTAGAGCCCACATCGTTCGAGCATGTGTGGACTCCGGGTGGGGGCGTGTGTCCTGAGATTTCAGCTTGAGTACAGCAGAGATGACCTGGACCTGCAGCTCATGGGCTCCTGCCCTGGGACCTGCAGGGCAGTTGGACCCCGGCCTTGGGCCCTCTGGGGCCCCAATACCCAATACCTGGAGCCTGCCTCCTGGTGTGAGGTCGGGTGGGGCCAACCGGCCTATCCATCTTCTCCCCACCCTGGGTTGTCCCGGGATCCCCCAGCCTGCCCTAGGTCAGTGACCTGGATCTGTGGGGCACGCACAGGGCCCAAGAGGCCAAGTCCAGCTGTGAGAGGGCTCACTCAGCCTGGGGCCAGAATCCAGGGCTAGACAGGACCATGGGGGCCTGGATCCCATTAGTCTTTGTGTTGGGCCTGGGTGGGGCTCAAATCACCTCAGCTCCCACAGAGCGCGGGGCCAGGTCAGCCCAAGTCCCTTTGGGTTAGGGACTGGTGTCCTGTGCATGGTGTGCCCCCCTCCAGGAAGGACAGTGGGTGGAGGCAGGGCCCAATGTGTCCTCTGCACCACTCACCTGCACCCAACATTTCGGGGATCCTTGCCTTCCCTCCTCCCTGCAACCCCTGGGTTCTCTATGGGACAATCAGGCTTCTGATGGGAGCAGGGTATCCAGAGAACCCCGGGGAGGCTGAGCATGTCCCACAGGGGGCAGCTGCACTGGGTCCTTGCTGGGGGCCGGTGGTGTGGGGTGGATGGTGTGGGGCAGGGATATGATTGTGGTGTTATATTAGTCCAGTACAAATATTAGCTAATGAATCAATATTAAAATAGTCGCATTAACCAAAGACCATACTTTATTCAGATTTCCTTAGATTTTGCTAAGTTACCATCCCTCATATCACATTCCATTTGTACTCATGTTTTCTTAGGCTCCTCTGGATTGTGACAGTCTTTCAGCCTTTCCTTGTTGTCGTTGAACTGGAACACTTTGAGAAGTAGAGTATTTTGTAAAATTTCCCTCAGTTGGGACATGTCTGTTGTTTATCTCATCATTGAACTGTTTTTGTGGATTATATACAGAGATACAATGCCATTTTTATTATATCATATAAAGGATAGATATTATCAACATGATTTATCAGTCTTGGTATTGATCTGATCATCTTACTGAGGTAGTGTTTGTCAGCTTTCTCCGTAGAAGAGTGATTCTTTATTATTATTATTATTATTATTATTATTATTATCATTTTTAAATTAAGATTTTCATATTATATTTTGAAGAAGGAAGTTACTATGTGTATTCAACACATAAGAGTGGGAGGCTATGCTAATCAACTTGAGGGTGGAATGTCTGGACAACTTCTTTGAAATTCTACTACATGGGAGATTTCTCTTCCTTCTGTTTGTTTCTTTTTCAGGATGTTATTTATTTATTTGAGAGTGAGAGGAGAGAAAAGCCATGAGCGAGAGGGGCAGATGGAGAAGGACAAGCAGGTTCCCTGCTGAACAGGGAACCTGCCTTGGGACCTGGATCATGATCTGACCCTAAGGCAGAAGCTTAAATGACTGAGCCACCCAGATGCCGCTTTTTCTTTCTTTCTTTCTTTCTTTCTTTCTTTCTTTCTTTCTTTCTTTCTTTCTTTCTTTCTTTCTAATAATTTACTTTTTATTGGTGTTCAATTTGCCCACATACAGAATAACACCCAGTGCTCATCCCATCAAGTGCCCCCCTCAGTACACGTCACCCATTCACCCCCACCTCCATCCTCCTCCCCTTCCATCACCCCTAGTTCATTTCTCAGAGTTAGGAGTCTTTATGTTCTGTCTCCATTTCTGATATTTCCCACACATTTCTTCTCCCTTCCCTTATATTCCCTTTCACTATTATTTATATTCCCCAAGTGAATGAGAACATACAATGTTTGTCCTTCTCCGATTGACTTACTTCACTCAGCATGATACCTTCCTGTTCCATCCACGTTGAATCAAATGGTGGGTATTTGTCATTTCTAATGTCTGAGCAAGGCCCACCTTTTCTCTCTCTTCATCATCTGAGTCTCCTATGATATGAATGTTATTGTTTTAATAAGTGGCTGAGTTCCCTATGTCTGCCTCTGTGGTCCATAACCTTTCTTGTTTTGAAGGCTTCCACTTGGGACTGCATCTCAGTTATAGCATTTTTAACACTGGCCTGACTAGATTTTAGTTCTTTTATTTCTACAGTAGGGATTCTCTAGTTTTCTTCTGTGCTCTTTTTCCAGCCCAGCTGCTACCTTTATAATAATTGGTTTAAACTGTAATTATTATTATTTTTATTTTATTTATGATAGGCACACAGTGAGAGAGAGAGAGGCAGAGACACAGGCAGAGGGAGAAGCAGGCTCCATGCACTGGGAGCCTGACATGGGACTTGATCCCAGGTCTCCAGGATCGCGCCCTGGGCCAAAGGCAGGCGCTAAACCGCTGCGCCACCCAGGGATCCCTTAAACTGTAATTAGACATCATATATCTGTATTGATGAACTTCCTGGCTATGAGTACTACCTCATGTTATTTTATGGAGGTGAATTTCTCCATCTCATTATTTTTTCCATAAAAGAAAGAAGGAAGAAAAAGGAAAAACAAGAAAAACAATAACAACTACCCTCCCCCCCCCAAAAAAAAACACCAGATTATTTTGGCCTGCTTGTTAAAGATTCTAAATTCCAAAATAAGAAACACAATTAAAGTACCATGATAGTAAAAATAATAAATATAAAAGGTACATACATAAAAATTAAAATAAGGCAATTAATAAAAAAGAATCAAAGAAAATAAACGAAAATAAAGCACAAAGTACAAAGGAAGCTAGACCCTACTTTCCAGGCAGAGCTGAAGCTCTGCATCCTCTGTGGTCCGACAACTTGGTGGCAGTGAGTGGTCTGTGCAGGGTCTGGGATGGGCTCTGGCGCTGATTATCAGGTGCACATCTGCCTGGGAGATGCAACTGCGGGGTCAGAGGCTGGGTGGGCGTCAGTGCCTCTGGCCTCCAGTGGGTGGCGCTGTGCTGCTCCCTGAGACTCTGCTGATGGGCGGGATGTGGGTGGGGATGCTGAGTCCTCTGGCTCTGGGGCTGAGCATCCCCCCCCCCCCCCCCGTCTGCAGGGGCCTACACAGAAAAACAGCCAACACCCCGGGTCTCTGCTGCTTCTCTCAGAACCCTGCTTTTACTCTGCCTGCGTCTGAGCTTCTTTTGGTTTTGATTTTTTTCTCAGACTGTTTTGCCCAAGATTGCGAATCCGAGAAACCACTGAGAAGCCGACACCAATGCAAACACACGAGGGTTTATTTACAAGCTCGAGCTTGTGTCCAAGGACACCCGACATAGCGGAGCAGGGACTTGGACCCCGAGGTGGGTTTTAGCTTAGTTTTAAGTGCTGGTCTCGAGACCTCCAGGAGGGCTGGAGCAATTCCTCAAGTTCTGTTTACATTTTGATATGGGGCCTTCTAGGGCATTGAGCTCTGTTCTCATTCTAATAGGGGCTTCCTGCCCTTTGCCTGGACTCAGTTTTTATTCTATTGTGGGGCTTTCTAGGACATTAAGCTGTAAACAGAAAAGGTTTCACAACTGGAAGGGGAACTCACACTGTCCCTATATGCTGAAGACGTGGTACTAGAAACAGGAAACTCGAGAGCCTCCATCAAGCCTGTTAGAATTAAGGAGTGAGTTCAGTAAAGTCAGGGGATACAAACTGACCCTACAGAGCAGAATAGCCTTGCTATGTCCCAACAATGAGCACTCAGGAAGGAAATGAAGGACGTGAATCCCTTCTCAGGAGCATCACAGAGAATAAATAATGAGACAGAAACAAGGAGCACAAGACTTGTGCACGGAGCCATACCAGGCTCTGGGAGGTCTTCCTGGGCTCAGGGGTGGGAGCCTCATCTTGTGATAATGTCCGCAGTTCCTGAAGCCACCCTCAGTTTCAATGTCATTCCAATCAAAATCATGGTCGCAGATCTTAGAAATAGGAAAAAAAAAACCCATAACATCCATCTGCCCCCCAAAATGACCCCGGACAGCAAATCAGTATTGGAGGAGCAGGCCAGAGAGGGACATGGCACTTTCCTATTTCAAATGATGTCACAGAGACACAGGATATAGCAGTGTTGTTCTTGCGCCCCCGGCTGGCTGTCAGTTGAGCATTTGACACCTGACCTCACCTCCCGTCCTGATCTCTGGGTCGTGAGTTCTAGCCGTGGGCTGGGCCATGGATGAGGCGTGGAGCCTACTTAAACAAACCAGACTCAAGGCGGGTGGTCCCGGCGTAAGCTGAAGGAGCAGAACAGAGAGTCCAGAAGGAATTGTGCTCTGATGCAACTGATTTTTTTAACTTAATTTAATTTAAACCCAATTAATTAATGGATAGTGTATTATACTTTCAGAGGAAGAATTCAGGGATTCGCCAGTTGGAGATAAAAGCAGTGCACATGACATCACGTGTCCTCCTTCATGCCGGTCCCCTGTGATCCCCTCACCTGTCCCCTATCCCCCAGTGACCCTCAGTTTGTTTCCTATAATTAAGAGTCTGTATTTCCTGCATCTCTTTTCATCTTATTTGTTTTTCCTTTCCTTCACAGATGTTCATATGCTTTGCTTCTTTAATTCCACCTATGAATGACACCACACAGTCATTCTCTTTCCCGACTGACTTATTTCACTTAACATGATTTCTCTAGTTCTATCCACATCATTGCAAATGGCAAGATTTCCTTCTCTTTGATAGCTGAGTACCATTCCTCTCTCTATGACCATCATCTATCTCCCATCCTCTTTATCCATCATCTGCCTGAGGGCACCAAGATACCTCACACAGTGTGGCTACTGTGGACCTGGCTGTTGTGGACATTGGGGTGCAGGTGCCCCGAGTCTCACTGCATATGTGTCTTCGGAGTCAGCTCCAGGCCCTGCACCTGCTGGTCGCAGGGCGTCTGTATTTGTAACTTCCTGAGGAGCCACCACACTGTTTCCAGGGCAGCTGCACCAGCCCGCAGTCCCGCCCACAGTGAAAGGGAGTTGAGTGAATTTTGCAGGACTTGCTAAAGTCACATTTCATTTTGCAGTCTGTGGGCTCCAATTCCTTGTCCTTAAGTATTTCTGGGGAAGCTGGGTGTTGGGCTCCTTTTCAGTGAGATGTTTCTAATGCTAACAGGCCACAGCTGGAGCCTGGAAGGAGGCAGGTGCGGCCCCCTGCACCAGCAAGCTGCCTCCTGCAAAGCCTCCTGCAGCACCTAGTGTCGCAAAGGGGGCGCCCAAGCCCAGGCCTCACCCAGGGTGCCCGCATGTGCAGTAGGCCTCGTCTGCCTGCACTAACAGGAGCCAGCCTGTGCTGGGGAAGCCTGATGAAGACATGGGGACGCGTCCACCCTGATGAGCCACAGCCTCCTCAGGACACGCAGGGAGTCTAAAGGGGGATATTGGGCCGCGTTCACGCTGACAGGAGCCCCGGTCCTCTCAGGACCCTCGGTGAGGCTTCAGGAAGATGTGGGCCCACATACACCCTGATAGGAAACCCTGGGCTGCCTCAGGACCCGCGGGGAGGCTTCAGGATATTGTGGGCCTGCATCCACGCTGACAGGAGCCCCTGGGCTGCCTCAGGACCCGCGGGGAGGCTTCAGGAAGTAGTGGCACCGTGTCCACACTGACAGGAGCCCTTGGCTGCCTCAGGACCCACAGGGAGGCTTCAGGAAATTGTGGGCCCGCATCCAGGCTGACAGGAGTCCCTGGGCCGCCTCAGAACCCACGGGGAGGCTTCAGGAAATTGTGGGCCCGCATCCACGCTGACAGGAGCCCCTGGGCCACCTCAGGACCTGCGGGGAGGCTTCAGGAAGATGTGGCACCGCGTCCACTCTGGCAGAAACTCCCAGGCCCCTCAGGATATAAGTTGAGGCTTCTGTAAGCTGGGGGCCGCATTCAGAGTGACAGGAGCCACGGCCTCCTCAGTACCGTCGGTGACATTTCGGTAGTCCGTGTGGTCACGTCCACACAACAGGACGCTGACTTCCTCAGGACCCCTGGTCTAGTCTTCAGGAAATATGGGTATGCGTCCATGCGGACAGAAGACCCCAGCCTCGTCAGGGCCTCTGGTGAGGCTTAAGAAAGATGTGGGTGCCGCATGCACACTGACAGGAATCTCCGGCCTCCTCAGGACACACTGTGAAGTTTTGGGAAGATTTGGAGCCCTGTCAATGCTGACAGGAGCCCCCAGCCTCCTCAGGTCTTATGGTGAGGCTTGAGGAAAATGTGGGGCCACGTCAACACTGACAGGACCCCCGTCCTCCTCAGGACCTGCACTTTGGGTTCAGGAAATATGGGGCTGGGTCTATGCTGACAGGAGCCCACAGCTTCATCAGGACCCACAGTGAGTTTTCTGGGGGATGTGAGGCCATGTCCAGGCTGACAGGAGCCCCCAGCCTCCTGAGGACTTGCTGTGAGGCTTCCAGAGGATGTGAGGCATAGTCCACAGTGACAGGAGACCTGGCGTCCTCAGGACCCACTGACTATGACACAGGAACACATGGGGCCATGTCCGCACTCACAGGAGCCCGGTTTCCTCAGGACCCCCTGGAGGACTCTGGAGGCGCCGTTGGGGGCCACATCCATATCAGAAGGGACTCCTCTGAACCACAGGGTAAGTGAATGGGTAGAATGGATGGTAGGGTCAGGGGAGGGGAGGCAGTTGGTGGTTAGCCTTAGGTTAGATGTTAAGTGTTAGTGATTATGCTTATGGTTATGGATTAGAGGTTAGAGTGAGGGATAAGGGTAAGGGTCAGTGGCTAGGAGTTAGGATGTGGGTTAGGGGTAGGGATAGGATTTAGAGTTAGGTTAAGGTTTAGGCTTTAGGGATTAGGGCACGAGTTTTGGAATTGGGGTTATGGTTATGGTTAGAGTTAGTGTTGGGCTTAGGTTTGCAGTTAGGGTTAGGGGTTAGGGTGTGAGTTAGGGTTAGGGGTTAGAGTTAGGTGTTAGAGTTAAGAGTTAGAGTTAAAGTTAGTGCTAGGTTTAGGGTTAGGGCGAGGGTTAGGATTAGGATAGGGTTTAGGGCTAGTGTTAGGGTTAGTGTTTGGTTAGGGGTTAGGGTTAGGGTCAGGTCAGGGTACGGTTTTGGAAAAGGGTAAGATATAGGGTTAGGGAGTGGGTTAGGGGTTGGTTTTACGGTACGGGTTAGGGTACAGTTTGGGGTATGAGATAGGATTAGTATTAGAGGGTTAGGGTTAGGATACAGGTTAAGGTTAGGAATAGGATTTGAGTACATTAAGTTAAGGTTAGGGTTAGAGGTTAGGGTTCGGGTTAGATTTAAGTTAGGGGTCAGGGTGAAGGGTTCAGGATAGGATTAAGAGTTAGGGTGAGGGTTGGCAGGAAGGTTCAGTGAATGTGTTTTGGTCTTGGGGTTTGTGTTTGGTTTTCAATTAGTGATGGGTCTTGTTTAAGGGTTAGGTTAACATTAGGATTAAGTGTAGGGTTAGGCTTATGTCTGTGTATGGTTAGAGTTTGGGTTTGGCATGTGCCTCCACGGGGACTCTTAGTATCTTGTGGAGTTTAGATTTATGCACTCTATTTAGGTTTTGGGTTCAAAGATAGCCTGACTCCACCAAGTCAGTGGCCTCCCCAGAGAATCAAAATACAGGCTTCTGTTGGGGTCAGAATAGACATGGCAGGCTTCTCCCGAGCTGAGCTAAGGAGGGGATTTGAGGCTCTAAAGACTATTTGGATTTTCAATTGCCTTTCTGATTTAATCTCTAGTGCACACATATTTCATCAATCCTACCAATTATTATTTTAAAGTTTTATTTGAATTCCTGTTTGTAACACAGTATGATATAGTTTCAGGTTTACCACATAGTGATTCAACCCTTGGATAGAATGCCTGGTACTGGTCACAGGTGCCCTCCACTATCCCCATCCCCTGATTCCCCATCCTCCCCACATATCTCTGGTATTTATTAGTTTATTCTCTGTGGTTAAGAGTGTGTTTTTTTTTTTGTTTGCTTCTCTCATCCCCCCCTCTGCACATTTGCCAGTTTGTTTGGTTTCTTAAAATTCACATGTGAATGCAATTGTATGGTATTTGGTATCTGTCTTTCTCTGACTGACTGAGTTCATTTAGCATAAGTCCCTTCCACTTCTCCCACGTCATTGTAAATGGCTTCATTTCATCCCTTCTGATGACCCAGTGATGTCGCAGTGGGTATATTTACCACATCGTCTCTGCCCATTCATCAGTCGATGGACATCTGTCCTGTATCCACAGTTTGGCTCTTGTTGATAATGCTGCTACAAACACTGGGCTGCGTGTCCCTCTTCGAAACTACTAAACGACTTTTGTATCCTCGGGATAAATACCTAGCTCTGCAATTTTGGAATCATAGGGTAGCTCTATTTTTAACATGTTTTTAAATTTTTTTAATGATAGTCACACAGAGAGAGGCAGAGACACAGGCAGAGGGAGGAGCAGGCTCCATGCACTGTGAGTCCGACGTGGGATTCCATCCCGGGTCTCCAGGATTGCGACATGGACCAAAGGCAGGTGCCAAACCACTGCACCACCCAGGGATCCCCTTTTTTTAACTTCTTGAGGACCCTCCACAGTGTTTTCCACATTGGCTGCACCTGTTCGCATGCCCACAGACGTGTAAGGGGGCTCCCTCTTCTCCATAGGCTCATCAACACCTGTTGTTTCTTCTGTTGTTAATTTTAGCCATTCTGATGGCTGTCAGGTGACATCCTATTGTGGTTTTGATGTGCATTTCCCTGATGATGGGTGACGCTGAGTGTCTTTCCGTGTGTCTGGTGGCCATCTGGCTGTCTTGTCAGAGACAAAGTCCATTCATGTCTTCTGCCCATCTGCAGTATAATAATTTGTTTTGGATGCTGATATGTATATTTGCTTTACGTATTTCGCATACTAACTCTTTATTGGATGTGTTGCTTACAAATATCTCCTTTCATTTTGTATGTTGCCTTTTAGCGTTGGTTGTTTCTTTCACTTTGCAGAAGCTTTTCAATTTGATGAAGTCCCAATAGTATTTTTGCTTTTGTTTCCCTCACCTCAGAGGCATATCTAGACAGAAGATCCAATGGCCAATGTCAAAGACGTTGCTGCCTATCTTTTCTTCTTTGTATGGTTTCAGGTCTCACATTTAGGTCTTTCATCCATTTTGAATTTATTTTTTATGTATATGGTGTAAGCAAGTGGTCCAGTTTCATTCTTCTGCATTTGGCTGCCTGGTTTTCCCAACACCATTTGTTCTTATCTTGGGGTCAGGGTTAGGGTTTGTTGAAGAGACTGTCTTTGTGCCATTGGATATTCCTTGCTGCCTTGTTGTCGATTAATGGATCATAGAGTTACAGGTTTGTATCTTGTTTGGGCTTTCCATTCTGTTCTATTGATCTAAGCGTCTCCTGTTGGGAGATCCTTGAGTGCTGATTCAATTTCTTTGCTGGTTATCTGTTTGTTCAAGTTTCTGGTTTCTGGGATCCCTGGGTGGCGCAGTGGTTCGGCGCCTGCCTTTGGCCCAGGGCACGATCCTGGAGACCCGGGATCGAATCCCACAACGGGCTCCCGGTGCATGGAGCCTGCTTCTCCCTCTGCCTGTGTCTCTGCCCCCCCCTCTCTCTGTGACTATCGTAAATAAAAATAAATAAAAAAATTTTAAAAAGTGTCTTATTTCTTCCTTTTATATCTTTGCTATGTTATGTATTTCCAGGAATTGATCTATTTCTTCCAGGTTCTAGGTTGCTGGCATATAATTTTTCATAATGGCCTGTTATAAACGTTTGTATTTCTCTAGTGTTAGTTGTTATTTCTCTTTTCTCATTTGTGATTTTATTTGGGTCCTTTCTCATCTTTTTATCTTTATTCTTTTTTAAAGATTTTATTTATGTATACCTGCAAGACACAGAGAGGCAGAGGTATAGGCAGGGGGAAAATGATGCTCCATGCAGGGAGCCTGATGTGGGACATGATTCCCAAGGACCACGGGATCATGACCTGAGCCAAAGCAGATGCTCAACCACTGAGGCACACAGGTGCCTTGCTGATTCAATTCCTTTTCTAGTAATGGGTCTGTTCACATTTTCTATTTCTTCCTGTTTCAGTTTTGCTCGTCTGCACATTTCTAGGGATTTGTCCATTTCTTCCAGGTGTTCCAGTTTGTTAACGAATAATCTTGCCTAGTATTCCCTTATAATTGTCTTATTTTTCTGGTGTTGATTGTGATCTCTCTTCTCTCATTTGTGATTTTATTTATTTAGGTCTTTTCTCTTTTCTCGTTGATAAGGCTGGCTAGGGCTTGATCCATTTTATTAATTATTTTGAAGAACCAGCTCTTAGTTTCGTTATTCCATTCTACTGTTTTGTTTTTTCTGTATTGTTTATTTCTGCTCTCATCTTTATTTTTTCCCTTCTTCTGCAGGCTTTAGGGTTTGTATGCTATTCCTTTTACAGCCTCTTTAGGTGTAGGGTTAGGTTGTGTATTGGAGACATCTTGTTTCTTGAGGTAGGCCTGTATTGTTATGTACTTCCCTTGTACGACTGCCTTTGCTACATCCCAGAGGTTTGGAGAAACATGTTTTCATTTTCATTTGTTTTAAATTTCCTCTTTAAGGAAGAATTGTTCAGACTATATCTGTTGAGTCCTTGTGGTCCAGTGTGTCAAGGCTATTGTTCCCCTGTAGATTTTCTGCATAGATGATTGGTCCATTGTCATAAGTGGGTGTTAAAATCCCCTGTCATTGTATTATTATCGGTGGGTTCCTGTACGTTTGTTGTTAATTGGTTTCTATATTTAGGTACTCCCATGTTGGCAGCATGAATATTCAGTTGTTGGAACTTTTTTTTAAATAAATTAATTTTTTTGGTGGTCAATTGTCCAAAGTACAGAATAACACCTAGTGCTCATCCCGTAAAGTGTCCCCCTCAGTGCTCGTCACCCATTCACCCCCTCCCCCCCGCCCTCCTCCCCTTCCAGCACCCCTAGTTCCTTTCCCAGAGTTAGGAGTCTTTATGTTCTGTGTCCCTTTCTGATATTTCCCACACGTTTCTTCTCCATTTCCTTATATTCCCTTCACTATTATTTATATTCCCCAAATGAATGAGAACATACACTGTTTCTCATTCTCTGATTGACTTACTTCACTCATAATACCCTCCAGTTCCATCCACGTTGAAGCAAATTGTGGGTATTTGTCGTTTCTAATGGGTGAGTAATATTCCATTGTATACATAAACCACATCTTCTTAATCCATTTATCTTTCAATGGACACCATGGCTCTGTCCACAGTTTCGCTATTGTGGACATTCCTGCTAAAAACATCGGGGTGCAGGTGTCCCGGCGTTTCATTGCATCTGAATATTTGGGGTAAATCCCCAACAATACAATTGCTGGGTCGTACGGCAGGTCTATTTTTATCTCCTTGAGGAACCTCCACACAGTTTTCCAGAGTGGCTTTATCAGTTCACATTCCCACCAACAGTGAAAGAGGGTTCCCTTTTCTCCGCATCCTCTCCAATATTTGTGGTTTCCTGCCTTGTTAATTTTCCCCATGCTCACATGCTCACTGTTGTGAGGTGGTATCTCATTGTGGTTTTGATTTGTATTTCCCTGATGGCAAGTGATGCAGAGCATTTTCTCATGTGCATGTTGGCCATGTCTATGTCTTCATCTGTGAGATTTCTCTTCATTTGTTTTGACCATTTCATGATTGGATTCTTTGTTTCTTTGGTGTTGAGTTTAAGAAGTTCTTTATAGATCTTGGAAACTAGCTCTTTATCTGATACGTCTTTTGCAAATATCTTCTCCCATGCTGTAGGTTGTCTTTTAGTTTTGTTGACTGTATTCTTTGCTGTGCAAAAGCTTCTTATCTTGATGAAGTGACAATAATTCATTTTTGCTTTTGTTTCTTCTGCATTTGTGGATGAATCTCGGAAAAGGTTACTGTGGCTGAGTTCAAAAAGGGTGTTGCCTGTGTTCTCCTCTAGGATTTTGATGGACTCTTGTCTCACATTAGGTATTTCATCCATTTTGAGTTTCTCTTTGTGTATGGTGAAAGTGAGTGGTGTAGTTTCATTCTTCTGCATGTGGATGTCCAATTTTCCCAGCACCATGTATTGAAGAGACTGTCTTTCTTCCAATGGATAGTCTTTCCTCCTTTATCGAATATTAGTTGACCATAAAGTTCAGGGTCCACTTCTGGGTTCTCTATTCTGTTCCATTGATCTATGTGTCTGTTTTTGTGCCAGTACCACACTGTCTTGATGACCACAGCCTGTAGTACAACCTGAAATCTGGCATTGTGATGCCCCAGATATGGTTTTCTCTTTTAAAATTCCCCTGGCTATTCGGGGTCTTTTCTGATTCCACACAATTCTTTCTTTTTAATGATAGTCACACACACACAAAGAGAGAGAGAGAGAGAGAGAAAGAGGCAGAGACACAGGCAGAGGGAGAAGCAGGCTCCATGCACCGGGAGCCTGACATGGGATTCGATCTCGTTTCTCCAGGATTGCGCCCTGGGCCAAAGGCAGGCACCAAACCACTGTGCCACACAGGGATCCTGATTCTACACAAATCTTAAAATAATTTGTTCTAACTCTCTGTAGAAAGTCTGTGGTATTTTGATAGGGTTTGCATTAAACGTGTATATTGCCTGGGAATAATTGACATTTTCACAATGTTAATTCTGCCAATCCATGAGCATGGAATATTTTTCCATCTCTTTCTGTCTTCTTCAATTTCTTTCAGAAGTGTTCTATGGTTTTTAGGGTATAGATCCTTTACCTCCTTGGTGAGGTTTACTCCTAGGTACCTTATGCTTTTGGGTGCAATTTTAAATGAGATTGACTCCTTAATTTCTCTTTATTAAGTCTCATTTTTAGTGTATAAAAATGCCATTGATTTCTTTTTTTTTGCCATTGATTTCTGGGCATTGATTTTGTATCTGGCATTGCTACCAATTGCTGTATGAGTTCTAGCAATCTTGGGGTGTAGGATTTTGGGTTTTCTAGGTAGAGTATCATGTCATCAGCGAAGAGGGAGAGTTTGACTTCTTCTTTGCCAATTTGAATGCCTTTAATGTCTTTTTGTTGTCTGATTGCTGAGGCTTGGACTTCCAGTACTATGTTGAATAGCAGTGGTGAGAGTGGACATCCCTGTCTTATTCGTGATCTTAGGGGAAAGTCTCCCAGTGCTTCCCCATTGAGAATGATATTTCCTGTGGGCTTTTTGTAGATGGCTTTTAAGATGTCGAGGAATGTTCCCTCTATCCCTACGCTCTGTTGTGTTTTGATTAGGAATGGATGCTTTATTTTGTCAAATGCTTTCTCTGCATCTAATGAGAGGATCATATGTATCTTGGTTTTCTTTGCTGATGTGATGAATCACATTGATTGTTTTACGAGTGTTGAAGCAGCCTTGTGTCTCGGGGATGAATCCTACTTGGTCATGGTGAATAATTTTCTTAATGTACTGTTGGATCCTATTGACTAGTATCTTGTTGAGAATTTTTGCATCCATGTTCATCAGGGATATTGGTCTCTAATTCTCCCTTTTGGTGGGGTCTTTGTCTGGTTTTGGAATTAAGGTGATGGTGGCTTTATAGAACGAATTTGGAAGTACTCCATCTCTTTCTATCTTTCCAAACAGCTTTAGTAGGATAGGTATGGTTTCTTCTTTAAACGTTTGATAGAATTCCCCTGGGAAGCCATCTGGCCCTGGATTTTGTGTCTTGGGAGGTTTTTGATGACTGCTTCAATTTCCTCCCTGGCTATTGGCCTGTTTAGGTTTTCTATTTCTTCCTGTTCCAGTTTTGGTACTTTGTGGCTTTCCAGGAATGCGTCCATTCCTTCCAGATTGCCTAATTTATTGGCGTATAGGTGTTGATAATATGTTTTTTAAATCGTTTGTATTTCCTTGGTGTTGGTAGTGATCTCTCCTTTCTCATTCATGATTTTATTAATTTGAGTCTTCTCTATCTTCTTTTTAAATAGGTTGGCTAATGGTTTATCTGTCTTATTAATTCTTTCAAAGAACCAACTCCTGCTTCTTTTGATCTGTTCCACATTTTTTGTGGTCTCCATTTCCTTAATTCTGCTCGAATTTTAATTAAGTCTCTTCTTCTGTTGGGTGTAGGATATATGCTGTTTTTTTCTAGCTCCTTTATGTGTAAGGTTAGCTTTTGCATTTCAGTTCTTTACAGGTTTTGAATGGATGCTTTTATTGCGATATATTTCCCCCTTAGGAATGCTTTTGCTGCATCCCAATTATTTTGAACGGTTGTATGTTCATTCTCATTAGTTTCCATGAATCTTTTTAATTCTTCCTTAATTTCCTGGTTGACCCTTTCATCTTTTAGCAGGATGGTCCTTCACCTCCACGTGTTTGAGGTCCTTCCAAACTTATTGTTGTGATTTAGTTCTAAATTCAAGGCATTATGCTCTGAGAATATGCAGAGGATTATCCCAGTCTTTTGGTATCAGTTCAGACGTAATTTGTTACCCAGTATGTGGTTTATTCTAGAGAAAGTTCCATGTGCACTTTAGAAGAATGTTTATTCAATTGAGTTTGGATGTAATGTTCTGTAGATATATGTGAAATCTATCTGCTCCAGTATATCATTTAAAGCTCTCATTTCTTTGGAGATGTTGTGCTTAGAAGACCTATCGAGGGTAGAAAGAGCTACATTGAAGTCACCAGGTGTGCAATAATTATTATCTAAGTATTTCTTCACTTTGGTTATTAATTGGTTTAAATATGTGGGAGCTCAACATTCAGGAAATATATATTGAGGATCGTTAAGTCCTCTTGTTGGATAGATACTTTAAGTATGATGTATCTCTCTTCATCTCTCACTACATTCTTCGGGGTAAATTTTAGTTTATCTGATATAAGGATGGCTACCCCTGCTTTCTTTTGAGGACCATTTGAATGGTAAATGGTTCTCCAACCTTTTATTTTCAGGCTGTAGGTGTCCTTTGGTCTAAAATGAGTCTCTTGTAGACAGCAAATAGATGGGTCCTGCTTTTATATCCAGTCTGAAACCCTGAGCCTTTTGATGGGGTCATTAAGCCTGTTCACGTTCAGAGTTACTATTGACAGATATGAGTTTAGTGTCATCATGATATCTATTCAGCCCTTGTTTTTGTGGATTGTTCCACTGAACTTCTTCTTAAAGGGGAATTTTAAGAGTCCCCCTTAAAATTTCTTGCAGAGCTGGTTTGGAGGTCACATATTCTTTCAGTTCCTGCCTGTCTTGGAAGCTCTTTATCTCTCCTTCCATTTTGAATGAGAGCCTTGCTGGATAAAGTATTCTTGGTTGCATGTTCTTCTCATTGAGGACCCTGAATATATCCTGCCAGCCCTTTCAGGCCTGCCAGGTCGCTGTGGAGAGGTCTGCTGTTACCCTAATGCTCCTCCCCTTAAAGGTCAGGGATTTCTTGTCTCTTGCTGCTTTAAGGATCTTCTCTTTGTCCTTGGAATTTGCAAGCTTCACTATTAAATGTCGAGCTGTTAGACGGTTTTTATTGATTTTAGGGTAGATCTCTCTATTTCCTGGATCTGAATGCCTGTTTCCCTTCCCAGATTAGGAAACCTTTCAGCTAGGATTTGTTCAAATACATATTCTGGCCCTCTGGCCCTTTCGTGGCCCTCGGGAACCCCAATTATACATAGGATTTTCTTCCTCAGGCTGTCATTTTTTTCCCTTAATCTGTCTTCCTGGTCTTTTAATTGTCTGTCCCTTTTTCCTCAGTTTCCCTCTTTGCCATCAAATTGTCTTCTATGTCACTCACTCGTTCTTCCACCTCATTAACCCTCGTTGTTAGGACTTCTAGTTTGGATTGCATCTCATTCAATTGATTTTTAATTTCGGCCTGATTGGATCTAAATTCTGCAGTCCTGAAGTCTCTTGAGTCCTTTATGCTTTTTTCTAGAGCCACCAGTAGCTGTATAATAGTGCTTCTGAATTGGCTTTCTGACATTGAATTGTAATCCAGATTTTGTAACTCTGTTAGAGAGAGGATTGTTTCTGATTCTTTCTTTTGAGGTGAGGTTTTCCTTCTAGTCATTTTGCTGAGTGCAGAGTGGCCAAAAACAAATTGTAATGGGAAAAGGAGAAAAAGAGACAAGAGAAAGAATGAAAGAAAAGAGAAAAAGAGAAAAGAAAAAAGAAAAAAGGAAGAAAAAAAGCAAAAAAGAGAATAAAAAGAGAAAGAAAAATAAAGAAAGGGGGAAAAAAGTGTGGGGGAAGCAATCAGAAATAAAAAAAAAGAACATGGGGGAGTATCTTCTGATTCTGTATACTTTAAGTCCCTTGACTTCCCCTTGAACTTGTCCGTCTAGCTGGTCTTCTGGGGACAGGCCTGTTGTGCTGATTTTCAGGTGTTAGCACTTGGGGGAGCTGCTCTGTCCCCTGCCTGTGCAGGGCTCAGTGGGGATTGTTTATCCTGTGAAGCCCCACGAGAAACAACCCCAGTGACAGCGGCCAGCTCTGGAAACCTGGATTCAGCCCCTGCAGTAACTCCTGAGCAGTCAGTCTGCAGGGCCTGGAGGCTCTGGGCCTGGTTTCTGATCTGCTCAGCTATGGGCAGGAGCGTCCTTGCTGTCCTGGGCCCTCTCGGCCTCTTCCTGTCACAGGGGAGGCTGGATCCTGGGCTGTGTCCTGGCACCCTGTGCTCCAGGGCCTGATCTATTGGATTCGCACTCCTGGCAGTGCAACCGCCTCTCCCCGGAGCCAGCGTCCAGCCCCTCTGAGCTGCTCCCGGCCGCACAGCCCCCTCAGGGAGCTTCCACCTGAGCACCTCCGAGTTGCTCCCGGAGCTGCACAGCCCCCTCCGCACGGAGCCTCTTCCTATGTCAGAGGCACCGCCGCCAAGCTGCTCCCGGGGCGCTCAGCACCCTAGGCACAGAGCCGCTGCCCGAGCCCCTCTGAGCTGCTCCCAAGTCAACTCATGTGCCCTGCAGCCCTTAGGGAGCTTGGTGCACTCTCCTGGGAGTGCAGGTGTCTGTTAGTGTCCCAGGAGCCTGAGGGCATCCCCGCCCTCCTGGGGTCCTGCTCTGACTCCCTGCGGGCATTATTCTGCCCAGGAAGATTGGTGCAGATCCTACTCCTCTGGGACAGAGCTCTCCTGTCCTGGGGGCACTCGACCCGGTCTAGCCTGGCTCCTCGCGGGGCCCCTCCCCCTTGGATGCCTTTTGTTTCTTTATTTTTTTTCCTATCTTCCTACCTTGGTAAAATCATGAACTTTTGTCACTGTAGCATTCCAGCTGGTCTCTCTTTAAATCTCAGGCAGAATTCAAAGATTTTCAGGATGATTTGAAGGTTATCTAGGTAATTTAGAGGGGACAGGTGACTTGGGGACCCTACTCTTCCGCCATCTTGCCCCTCCTCCTGTATGTTGCCTTTTAGCTTTGGTTGTTTCCTTCACTTTGCAGAAGGTTTTCAATTTGATGAAGTCCCAATAGTATTTTTGCTTTTGTTTCCCTCACCTCAGAGGCATATCTAGAAAGAACATCCAATGGCCAATGTCAAAGACGTTGCAGCCTATCTTTTCTTCCTTGTATGGTTGCAGGTCTCACATTTAGGTCTTTCATCCATTTTGAATTTATTTTTTATATATATCATATAAGAAAGTGGTCCACTTTCATTCTTCTGTATGTGGCTGCCTGGTTTTCCCAACACCATTTGTTCTTATCCTGAGGTCAGGGTTAGGGTTTGTTGAAGAGACTGTCTTTGTGCCATTGGATATTCCTTCCTGCCTTCTTATCGATTAATGGATCATAGAGTTACAGGTTTGTATCTTGTTTCAGCTTTCCATTCTGTTCTATTGACCTTAGGGTATCCTGTTGGGAGATTCTTGATTGCTGATTCAATTTCTTTGCTGGTTATCTGTCTGTTCAACTTTCTTATTTCTTCCTTTTTCATTTTTGCTGTTATATATTTCCAGGAATTGATCTATTTCTTCCAGCTTATAGGTTGCTGGCATATAATTTTTCATAATGTTCTCTTATAATCGTTTGTATTTCTCTAGTGTTGGTTGCTATTTCTCTTTTCTCATTTGTGATTTTATTTGGGTCGTTTACTCATCTTCTTATCTTTTTTCTTTTTTAAAGATTTGATTTACGGATTCATGCGAGACACAGAGAGGCAGAGGTATAGGCAGAGAGAAAATGAGGCTCCATGCGGGGAGGCTGATGTGGGACTTGATCCCACAAGAGCCCGGGATCATGACCTGAGCCAAAGCAGATGCTCAACCACTGAGGCACCCAGGTGCCTTGCTGATTCAATTCCTTTTCTAGTAATGGGTCTATTCACATTTTCTATTTCTTCCTCTTTCAGTTTTGCTCGTTTGCACATTTCTAGCGATTTCTCCAATTCTTCCAGGTCTCCCAGTGTGTTAGCATATAATCTTTCATAGTATTCCCTTATAATTGTTTATTTTCTGGTGTTGATTTTGATCTCTCTTCTCTCTCTTGTACTTTTATTTATTTACTTCTTTTCTCCTTTCTCGTTTATAAGGCTGGCTAGGGCTTGATCCATTTTCTTAGTTATTTTGAAGAACCAGTTCTTAGTTTCATTATTCCATTCTACTGTTTTGTTGTTTCTGTATTGTTTATTTCTGCTCTCATCTTTAGTTTTTCCTTTCTTCTGTAGGCTTTAGGCTTTGTTTCCTATTCCTTTGCCAGCTCCTTTAGGTGTAGTGTTGGGTTGTGTATTGGAGACTTCTTGTTTCTTGAGGTAGGCCTGTATTGCTATCTACTTCCCTCTAAGGACTGCCTTTGCTACATCCTAGAGGTTTGAAGAAACCTGTTTCATTTTCCTTTGTTTTAAATTTCCTCTTTAATTTCCTGGTTGCTCCATTCATTCTTTAGTAGGATGATCATAATCTCCATGTATTTTTGGTCTGTCCAAATTTTTTCTTACTGTCGACTTCGAGTTTCATAGTGTTGTGTTTTGAAAATGTACATGGTGTGATACCAACCTTCTTGTACCAGTAGTACCTGTTGAGGGCTTTTTTGTGGCCCATGATATGATCTATTCTGAAAAATGTCCCATGTGCACTTGAATGTATATTCTGGTTTAGGAATAAATTTTCAGACTATATCTGTTGAGTCCCTGTGGTCCAGTGTGTCAAGGCTATTGTTCCCCTGTTGATTTTCTGCACAAATGATCAGTCCATTGCCATAAGTGGGTGTTAAAATTCCCTGTCATTGTATTATTATCAGTGTGTTCCTGTACGTTTGTTGTTAATTGGTTTCTATATTTCGGTACTCCCATGTTGGCAGCATAAATATTTAGTTGTTTGATATTTTTTTAAAATAAATTTATTTTTTATTGGTGTTAAATTGACCAACATACAGAATAACACCCAGTGCTCATCTCGTCAAGTGTCCCCCTCAGTGCCCATCACCCATTCACCCCCCACTCCCCACCCTCCTCCCCTTCCAGCACCCCTAGTTCGTTTCCCAGACTTAGGAGTCTTTATGATCTGTCTCCCTTTCTGATATTTCCCACCCGTTTCTTCTCCATTCACTTATATTCCCTTTCACTATTATTTATATTCCCCAAATGAATAGAACATACACTGTTTGTCCTTCTCGGATTGACTTACTTCACTCAGCATAATACCCTCCAGTTCCATCCACTTTGAAGAAAATGTTGGGTATTTGTCATTTCTAATGGCTGAGTAATATTCCATTGTATACATAAGCCACATCTTCTTTATCCATTCATTTTTCAATGGACTCCGAGGCCCTGCCACAGTGTGGCTATTGTGGACATTCTGCTAAACTTCGGATTGCAGGTGTCCCGGGGTTTCCTTTCATCTGAATCTTTGGGGTAAATCCCCAATAGTGCAATTGGTGAGTCTTTGGGCAGGTCTATTTTTAACTCTTTGAGGAACCTCCACACAGGTTTCCAGAGTGACTGCACAAGTCCACATTCCCACCAGAAGTGTAAGAGTGTTCCCTTTTCTTCGCATCCTCTCCAACATTTGCGGTCTCTTGCCTTGTTAATTTTCCCCATTCTCACTGGTGTGAGGTGCTATCCATTGTGGTTTTCATTTGTATTTCCCTAATGGCAAGTGATGCAGAGCATTTTTTCATGTGCATGTTGGCCATGTCAATGTCTTCCTCTGTGATATTTCTCTTCATGTCTTTTGCCCATTTCATGATTGGATTCGTTGTCTCTTTGGTGTTGATTTTAAGAAGTTCTTTATGGATCTTGGAAACTAGCCCTTTATCTGGTACCTCTTTTGCATATATCTTCTCCCATGCTGCAGGTTGTCTTTTAGTTTTGTTGACTGTATCCTTTGCTGTGCAAAAGCTTCTTATCTTGATGAAGTCACAATAGTTCATTTTTGCTTTTGTTTCTTTTGCCTTCATGGATGTACCTTGCAAGAAGCTGCTGTGGCCAAGTTCCAAATGGGTGTTGCCTGTGTTCTCCTCTAAGATTTTGATGGACTCTTGTCTCACATTTAGATCTTTCTTCCATTTTCATTTTATCTTTGTGTATGGTGATAGAGAGTGGTCTATTTTCATTCTTCTGAATGTGGATGTCCAATTTTCTCAGCACCATCTATTGAAGAGACTGTCTTTCTTCCAATGGATAGGCTTTCCTCCTTTATCGAATATTAGTTGACCATAAAGTTCAAGGTCCACTTCTGGGTTCTCTATTTTGTTCTATTGATCTATGTGTGTTTCTGTGCCAGTACAACACTGTCTTGACCACAGCTTTGTAGAACAACCTGAAATCCGGCATTGTGATGCCCCCAGATATGGTTTTCTTTTTTAAAATTCCCCTGGCTATTCGTGGTCTTTTCTGATTCCACACAAATCTTAAAATAATTTATTCTAACTCTCTGAAGAAAGTCCATGGTATTTTGATAGGGATTGCATTAAGCGTATACATTGCCTGGGTAACATTGACATTTTCACAATATTAATTCAGCCAATCCATGAGCATGGAATATTTTTCCATCTCTTTGTGTCTTCCTCAATTTCTTTCAGAAGTTTTCTATAGTTTTTAGGGTATACCTCATTTACCTCCTTGGTTAGGTTTATTCCTAGGTATCTTATGATTTGGGTGCAATTGTAAATGATATTGACTCCTTAATTTCTCTTTCTTCAGTCTCATTGTTAGTGTATAGAAATGCCATTGATTTCTAGGCATTGATTTTTTATCCTGCAACGCTACCAAATTGCTGTATGAGTTCTAGCAATCTTGGGGGTTGGGTTTTGGGTTTTCTAGGTAGAATATCATGTCATCGGCGAAGAGGGAGAGTTTGACCTCTTCTTTGCCAATTTGAATGCCTTTAATGTCTTTTTGTTGTCTGATTGCTGAGGCTAGGACTTCCAATACTATCTTGAATAGCAGTGGCGAGAGTGGACATCCCTGTCTTGTTGCTGATCTTAGGGGAAAGGCTCCCAGTGCTGCCCCATTGAGAATGATATTTGCTGTGGGCTTTTCCTAGATGGCTTTTAAGATGTCGAGGATTGTTCCCTATATCCCTACTCTCTGAACTGTTTTGATCAGGAATGGATGCTCTATTTTGTCAAATGCTTTCTCTGCATCTAATGAGAGGATCATATGGTTCTTGGTTTTTCTCTTGCTGATATGATGAATCACATTGATTGTTTTACGAGTGTTGAACAATCCTTTTGTCCTGGGGATAAATCCTACTTGGTCATGGTGAATAATTTTCTTAATGTATTGTTGGATCCTATTGGCTAGTATCTTGTTGAGAATTTTTGCATCCATGTTCATAAGGAATATTTGTCTGTAATTCTCCTTTTTGGTGGGGTCTTTGTCTGGTTTTGGAATTAAGGTGATGGGGGCTTCATAGAACGAATTTGGAAGTACTCCATCTCTTTCTATCTTTCCAAACAGCTGTAGTAGGATAGGTATGATTTCTTTAAACGTTTGATAGAATTCCCCTGGGAAGCTATTTCGCCCTGGACTTTTGTGTCTTGGGAAGTTTTTGATGACTGCTTCAATTTCCTCCCTGGTTATTGGCCTGTTCAAGTTTTCTATTTCTTCCTGTTCCAGTTTTGGTAGTTTGTGGCTTTCCAGGAATGCGTCCATTACTTCTAGATTGCCTAATTTATTTCCATATAGCTGTTCATAATATGTTTTTAAAATCGTTTGTATTTCCTTGGTGTTGGTAGTGATCTCTCCTTTCTCATTCATGATTTTATTAATTTGAGTATTGTCTCTCTTCTTTTTAATAAGACTGGCTAATGGTTTATGTATGTTATTAATTCTTTCAAAGAACCAACTCCTGGTTTTGTTGATCTGCTCCACATTTCTTCTGGTCTCGATTTCCTTGTGGTCTGCTCAAATTTTAATTAACTCTCTTATTCTGTTGGGTGTAGTATCTAGCTGCTGTTTTTTTCTCTAGCTCCTTTATGTGTAAGGTTAGTTCTTGTATTTGAGTTCTTTCCAGTTTTTGAATGGATGCTTGTATTGTGATGTATTTCCCCTTAGCCTGCTTTTGCTGCATCCCAAAGATTTTGAACGTTTGCATCTTCATTCTCATTAGTTTCCATGAAAGTTTAAATTCTTCCTCAATTTCCTGTTTGACCCTTACATCTTTTAGCAGGATGGTCCTTAATCTCCACGTGTTTGAAGTCTTTCCAACCTTTTTGTTGTGATTTAGTTCTAATTTCAAGGCATTATGGTCTGAGAGTATGCAGGGGACGATCCGAATCTTTTGGTATCAGTTCAGACCCTATTTGTGACCCAGGATGTGGTCTATTCTGGAGAAAGTTCCATGTGCACTTGAGAAGAATGTTTATTCAGTTCAGTTTGGATGTAAAGTTCTGTAGATATCTGTGAAATCTATCTCCTCCAGTATATCATGTAAAGCTCTCGTTTCTTTGGAGATGTTGTTCTTAGAAGACCTATCGAAAGTAGAAATACCTAGATTGAAGTCACCAAGTATAAGATAATTATTATCGAAGTATTTCTTCACTTTGGTTATTAATTGGTTTAAATATTTGGCAGCTCCCACATTTCGGGCATATATATTGAGGATTGTTAAGTCCTCTTGTTGGATGTATCCTTTAAGTATGATTTGGTGTCCATCTTCATCTTTCACAACAGTCTTCGGGGTAAATTTTATTTTATCTGATATAACGATGGCTACTCCTGCTTTCTTTTGAGGACCATTTGAATGGTAAATGGTTCTCCAACCCATTATTTTCAGATTGTACATGTCCTTCTGTCTAATATGAGTCTCTTGTAGACAGAAAATTGATGGGTCCTGCTTTTTATTCAGTCTGAAACCTTGCGCCTTCTATGGGGTCATTAAGCCTGTTCACGTTCAGAGTTACTATTGACAGATATGAGTTTAGTGTCATCATGATATCTATTCAGCCCTTGTTTTTGTGGATTGTTCCACTGAACTTCTTCTTAAAGGGGAATTTTAAGAGTCCCCCTTAAAATTTCTTGCAGAGCTGGTTTGGAGGTCACATATTCTTTCAGTTCCTGCCTGTCTTGGAAGCTCTTTATCTCTCCTTCCATTTTGAATGAGAGCCTTGCTGGATAAAGTATTCTTGGTTGCATGTTCTTCTCATGGAGGACCCTGAATATATCCTGCCAGCCCTTTCTGGCCTGCCAGGTCACTGTGGAGAAGTCTGCTGTTACCCTAATGCTCCTCCCCATAAATGTCAGGATTTTCTTGTCTCTTGCTGCTTTAAGGATCTTCTCTTTATCTTTGGAATTTGCAAGCTTCATTATTAAATATCGAGGTGTTGGACGGTTTTTATTGATTTTAGGGGGGAATCTCTCTATTTCCTGAGTCTGAATGCCTGTTTCCCTTTCCAGATTAGGAAAATTTTCAGCTATGATTTGTTCAAATACATATTCTGGCCCTCTGGCCCTTTCAGCGCCCTCGGAGCCCCAATTACACATAGGTTTTTCTTCCTTAGGCTGTCGTTTATTTCCCTTAATCTGTCTTCCTGGTCTTTTAATTATCTGTTTGTTTTTTTTTAATTTTTATTTATTTATGATAAGCACACAGTGAGAGAGAGAGAGAGGCAGAGACACAGGCAGAGGGAGAAGCAGGCTCCATGCACCGGGAGCCCGACATGGGTTTTGGTCCTGGGTTTCCAGGATCACACCCTGGGCCAAAGGCAGGCGCTAAACCGCTGCGCCACCCGGGGATCCCTATCTGTCTGTTTTTTCTTCAGTTTCCCTCTTTGCCATCAAATTGTCTTCTATGTCACTCGTTTGTTCTTCTACCTCATTAACCCTCATTGTTAGGACTTCTAGTTTGGATTGCATCTCATTCAATTGATTTTTAATTTCGGCCTGATTGGATCTAAATTCTGCAATCATGAAGTCTCTTGACTCCTTTATGCTTTTTTCTAGAGCCACCAGTAGCTGTATAATAGTGCTTCTGAATTGGTTTTCTGACATTGAATTGTAATCCAGATTTATAACTCTGTGGGAGAGAGGACTGTTTCTTTCTTTTGTTTTGTTTTTTTTTTAATTTTTATTTATTTATGATAGTCACAGAGAGAAAGAGAGAGGCAGAGACACAGGCAGAGGGAGAAGCAGGCTCCATGCACCGGGAGGCTGATGTGGGATTCGATCCCGGGTCTCCAGGATTCGCGCCCTGGGCCAAAGGCAGCGCCAAACCGCTGCACCACCCAGGGATCCCTGTTTCTTTCTTTTGAAGTGATGTTTCCCTTCTAGTCATTTTGCTCAGTGCAGACTGGCCAAAAACAAGTTGTATTGGGAAAAGGAGAAAAAGAGAGGAGAGAAAGAAGGAAAGAGAAGAGAAAACGAAAAAAGTAAAAAGGAAGAAAAAAAGTAGAAAAGAGCATAAAAGGAGAAAGAAAAAGAAAGAAGGGGGGGAAAGGCTGGGGGAAGCAATCAGAAATAAAAAAAAAACATGGGGGAGTATCTTCTGATTCTGTATACTTTAAGTCCCTTGACCACCCCTGGAACTTGTCCGTCTATGTGGTCTTCTGGGGTAGGGGCCTGTTGTGCTGATTTTTAGTTGTTAGCTCTTGGGGGAGCTCCTTTCCCCCTGCCTGGTGAAGCACTCAGTGGGGGTTGTTTACCCAGTGAGGCCCAAGGAGGAGCAACCCCAGTGGTAGCGGTCATGTCTGAAAACCTGTATTCAGCCCCGCAGTAACTCCTGAGCAGTCCATCTACAGGGCCTGGAGGCTCTGGGGTGGGGCTGCTGAACTGCTCAGCTCTGTGCAGGAGGGTCCTTGCTCTCCTGGGACCTCCGGGCCTCTGCCTGTCCCAGGGGAGGCCAAATCCTTGACTGTGTCCCAGCGCTCTGTGCTCCGGGGCCTGTTCTGTTGGACTCTTGCTCCCGGCCACGTAGCCCCCTCTCTGCGGAGCCGCCATCCCAGCCCCTCTGAGCTGCTCCTGGAGCCGTGCAGCCCCCACCACACGGAGCCTCTTCCTCTGCCAAAGGCGCCGCCGCCTAGCTGCTCTCAGGGACCTGCAGCCCCCTCCGCACAGACCCGAGCCCCTCAGAGCTGCTCCTGGGTCAATTCATGTGCCCTACAGCCCTTAGGGAGCTCGGTGCACTCTCCTGGGAGTGCAGGTATCTGTTAGTGTCCCATGGAGCCCGAGGGTATCCCCGCCCTCCTGGGGTCCTACTCTGAATCACTGTGGGTGCCATTCCATCCTGGAAGATTGGTGCAGATCCTGCTTCTCTGGGACAGAGCTCTCCTGACCGGTGGATACTCGCTCTGCCCTTAGCCTGGCTACTCTTGGGGCCCCTCCCCCTTGGATGCCTTTTGTTGCTTTATTTCTTTTTCTCCATTTCCTACCTTGATAGAAGCGCGAACTTTTCTCACTGTAGCATTCTATCTGGTCTCTGTTTAAATCTCAGGCCGAATTCGTAGATTTTCAGGATGATGTGAAGGTTATCTAGGTAATTTGGTGGGGACAGGTGACTTGGGAACCCTACTCTTCCGCCATCTTGCCCCTCCTCCTGTATGTTGCCTTTTAGCTTTGGTTGTTTCCTTCACTTTGCAGAAGCTTTTCAATTTGATGAAGTCCCAATAGTATTTTTGCTTTTGTTTCCCTCACCTCAGAGGCATATCTAGAAAGAACATCCAATGGCCAATGTCAAAGACGTTGCTGCCTATCATTTCTTCTTTGTATGGTTTCAGGTCTCACATTTAGGTCTTTAATCCATTTTGAATTTATTTTTTATATATATCGTGTAAGAAAGTGGTCCAGTTTCATTCTTCTGCATGTGGCTGCCTGGTTTTCCCAACACCATTTGTTCTTATCCTGGGGTCAGGGTTAGGGTTTGTTGAAGAGACTGTCTTTGTGCCATTGGATATTCCTTCCTGCCTTGTTGTCAATTAATGGATCATAGAGTTACAGGTTTGTATCTTGTTTTGGCTTTCCATTCTGTTCTATTGATCTAAGCGCCTCCTGTTGGGAGATCCTTGAGTGCTGATTCAATTTCTTTGCTGGTTATCTGTCTGTTCAAGTTTCTTATTACTGGGATCCCTGGGTAGCACAGCGGTTTGGCGCTTGCCTTTGGCCCAGGGTGCGATCCTGGAGACCCGGGATCGAGTCCCACAACAGGCTCCCGGTGCATGGAGCCTTCTTCTCCCTCTGCCTGTGTCACTCTCTCGCTCTCTCTGTGACTATCATAAATAAAATAATATAAAAAATTTAACAAAACTGTCTTATTTCTTCCTTTTTCATTTTTGCTATGTTATATATTTCCAGGAATTGGTCTATTTCTTCCAGGTTCTGGGTTGCTGGCATATAATTTTTCATAATGGCCTCTTATAAATGTTTGTATTTCTCTAGTGTTGGTTGTTATTTCTCTTTTCTCATTTGTGATTTTATTTGGGCCCTTTCTCATCTTTTTATCTTTTTTCTTTTTTAAAGATTTTATTTATGTATTCATGCGAGACACAGAGAGGCAGAGGTATAGGCAGGGGGAAAATGATGCTCCATGCAGGGAGCCTGATATGGGACATGTTTCCCCAGGACCCCAGGATCATGACCTGAGCCAAAGCAGATGCTCAACCACTGAGGCACCCAGGTGCCTTGCTGATTCATTTCCTTTGCTAGTTATGGGTCTGTTCATATTTTCTATTTCTTCCTATTTCAGTTTTGCTCGTTTGCACATTTCTAGGGATTTGTCCATTTCTTCCAGGTCTCCCAGTGTGTTAACGTATAATCTTTCATATTTCATCATCTTATTTTTCTGGTGTTGATTGTGATCTCTCTTCTCTCATTTGTGATTTTATTTATTTAGGTCTTTTCTCTTTTCTCGTTGATAAGGCTGGCTAGGGCTTGATCCATTTTATTAATTATTTTGAAGAACCAGCTCTTTTTCATATTTCATTGTCTTATTTTTCTGGTGTTGATTGTGATCTCTCTTCTCTCATTTGTGATTTTATTTATTTAGGTCTTTTCTCTTTTCTCGTTGATAAGGCTGGCTAGGGCTTGATCCATTTTATTAATTATTTTGAAGAACCAGCTCTTAGTTTCGTTATTCCATTCTACTGTTTTGTTTTTTCTGTATTGTTTATTTCTGCTCTCATCTTTATTTTTTCCCTTCTTCTGCAGGCTTTAGGGTTTGTATGCTATTCCTTTTACAGCCTCTTTAGGTGTAGGGTTAGGTTGTGTATTGGAGACATCTTGTTTCTTGAGGTAGGCCTGTATTGTTATGTACTTCCCTTGTACGACTGCCTTTGCTACATCCCAGAGGTTTGGAGAAACATGTTTTCATTTTCATTTGTTTTAAATTTCCTCTTTAATTTCCTGGTTGCTCCATTCATTCTCTAGTAGGATGTTCATAATCTCCACGTATTTTTGGTCTGTCCAAATTTTTTCTTACCTTTGACTTTGCGTTTCATAGCCTCGTGGTCCGAAAATGTACAGTGTGACATCAAACTTTTTGTACCTGTTGTACCTGTTGAGGGCTGATTTTTGGCCCATGATATGATCTGTTCTGGAGAATGTCCCATGTGCACTTGAAAGGAATGTGTATTCTGCTTTAGGATGAAATGTTCAGAGTATATGTGTTGAGTCCCTGTGGTCTAGTGTATCAAGGCTACTGTTCCCCTGTTGATTTTCTCCATAGACGATCGGTCCATTGCCATAAGTGGGTAGGTTTTAAAATCCCCTGTCATTGTATTATTATCAGTGAGTTCCTATATGTTTGTTGTTAATTGGTTTCTATATTTCGGTACTCCCATATTGGCAGCATAAATATTTAGTTGTTTGAACCTTTTTTAAAATAAATTTATTTTTTATTGGTGTTCATTTTACCAACAAACAGAATAACACCCAGTTCTCATCCGTCAAGTGCCCCCCTTAGTGCCCATCAGCCATTCACCCGCACCGCCTGTCCTCCTCCCCTCCAGCACCACTAGTTCCTTTCTCAGAGTTAGGAGTCTTTATGATCTGTCTCCCTTTCTGATATTTCCCACACATTTCTTCTCCATTCCCTTATATTTCCTTTCACTATTATTTATATTAACGAATTGAATGAGAACATACGTTTGTCCTTCTCCAATTGACTTACTTCACTCAGCATAATACCCTCCAGTTCCATCCCGGTTGAAGCAAATGGTGGGTGTTTGTCGTTTCTAATGCCTGAGTAATATTCCATTGTATACATAAACCCCATCTTCTTTATCCATTCATCTTTGGATGGACACCATGGCTCCATCCAAAATTTCGCTATTGTGGACATTCCTGTCAAAATCATCGGCGAGCAGGTGTCCCGGCATTTCATTGCATCTGAATATTTTGGGTAAATCCCCAACAGTGCAATTGCTGGGTCGTAGGGCAGGTCTATTTTTAACTCTTTGAGGAACCTCCACACAGTTTTCCAGAGTGGCTGCACCAGTTCACATTCCCACCAACAGTGTAAGAGTGTTCCATTTTCTCCGCATCCTCTCCAACATTTGTGGTTTCCTGCCTTGTTAATTTTCCCCATTCTCACTGGTGTGAGGTGGTAACTCATTGTAGTTTTGATTTGTATATCCCTGAGGCACGTGATGCAGAGCATTTTCTCATGTGCATGTTGGCCATGACTATGTCTTCATCTGTGAGATTTCTGTTCATGTCTTTTGCCCATTTCATGATTGGATTGTTTGTTTCTTTGGTGTTGAGTTTAAGAAGTTCTTCATAGATCTTGGAAACTAGCCCTTTATCTGATACATCTTTTGCAAATATCTTCTCCCCTTCTGTATGTTGTATTTAGTTTTGTTGACTGTACTCTTTGCTGTGCAAAAGCTTTTTATCTTGATGAAGTCACAATAGTTCATTTTTGCTTTTGTTTCTTTTGCCTTCGTGGATGAATCTTGCAAGAATTTAGTGTGGCCGAGTTCAAAAAGGGTGTTGCCTGTGTTCTCCTCTAGGATTTTGATGGTCTCCTGTCTCACATTTAGATCTTTCATCCATTTTGAGATTATCTTTGTGTATGGTGAAAGAGAGTGGTCTAGTTTCATTCTTCTGCATGTGGATGTCCAATTTTCCCACCACCATCTATTGAAGAGACTGTCTTTCTTCCAATGGATAGTCTTCCCCCTTTATCGAATATTAGTTGACCAAAAAGTTCAGGGTCTCTATTCTGTTCCATTGATCTATTTGTCTGTTTTTGTACCAGTACTGCACTGTTTTGATGACCACAGCTTTGTAGTACAACCTGAAACCTGGCATTGTGATGCCTCTAGATATGGTTTTCTTTTTTAAAATTCCCCTGGCTATTTGGGATCTTTCCTGATTCCACACAAATTTTAAAAATTAATTTGTTCTAACTCTGTGAAGAAAGTCCATGGTATTTTGATAGGGTTTGCATTAAATGTGTACATTGTCCTTGGTAACATTAACATTTTCATAAGATTAATTATGCCAATCCATGAACATGGAATATTTTTCCATCTCTTTGTGTCTTCCTTAATATCTTTCAGAAGTGTTCTATAAAGTTTAGTGTATAGATGCTTCACCTCTTTGGTTAGGATTATACCTAGGTATCTTATGCTTGGGTACAATTGTAAATGGGATTGACTCCTTCATTTCTCTTTCTTCAGTGTCATTGTTAGTGTATAGAAATGCCATTGATTTCTGAGCATTGATTTTGTATCCTGCCACGCTACTAAATTGCTGTATGAGTTCTAGCAATTTTGGGGTGGAGGCTTTTGGGATTTCTAGGTAGAGTATCATGTCATCGGCGAAGAGGGAGAGTTTGACTTCTTCTTTGCCAATTTGAATGCCTTTAATGTCTTTTTGTTGTCTTATTGCTGAGGCTAGCACTTCCAGTACTATGTTGAATAGCTGTGGTGAGAGTGGACATCCCTGTCTTGTTCTTGATTTTAGGGGAAAGGCTGTCAGTGCTTCCCCATTGAGAATGATACTTGCTGTGGGCTTTTCGTAGATGGCTTTTAAGATGTCGAGGAATGTTCCCTCTATCACTATACTCTGAAGAATTTTGTTCAGGAATGGATGCTGTATTTTTTCAAATGCTTTCTCTGCATCTAAAGAGAAGATCATATGGTTCTTGGTTTTTCTCTTGCCGATATGTTGAATCACATTTATTGTTTTACGAGTTTTGAACCACCCTTGAGTCCCGGGGATAAATCCTACTTGGTCATGGTGAATAATTTTCTTAATGTATTGTTGGATCCTATTGGCTAGTATCTTGTTGAGAATTTTTGCATCCATGTTCATAAGGGATATTGGTCTGTATTCTCTTTTTTGGTGGTGTCTTTGTCTGGTTTTGGAATGAAGGTGCTGCTGGCTTCATGGAACGAATTTGGTAGTACTCCATCTCTTTCTATCTTTCCAAACAGCTTTAGTAGAATAAGTATGATTTCTTCATTAAACGTTTGATAGAATTCCCCTGGGAAGCCATTTGACCCTGGACTCTTGTGTCTTGGGAGGTTTTGGATGACTGCTTCAATTGCCTCCCTGGTTATTGGCCTGTTCAGGTTTTCTATTTCTTCCTGTTCCAGTTTGGGTAGTTTCTGGTTTTCCAGGAATGCGTCCATTCTTTCTAGATTACCTAATTTATTGGTGTATGGCTGTTCATAGTATGTTTTTAAAATCGTTCGTATTTCCTTGGTGTTGGTAGTGATCTCTCCTTTCTCATTCATGATTTTATTAATTTGAGTATTGTCTCTCTTCTTTTCAATAAGTAAGGCTGGCTAATGGTTTACGTATGTTATTAATTCTTTCAAAGAACCAACTCCTGGTTTTGTTGATCTGCTCCACAGTTCTACTGGTCTCGATTTCATTGAGTTCTGCTCTAATCTTAATTAAATCTCTTCTTCTGCTGGGTGTAGGATCTATCTGATGTTCTTTCCCTAGCTCCTTTATGTGTAAGGTTAGCTATTCTTTTGAGTTCTTTCCAGTTTTTGCATGGATGCTTGTACTGTGACATATTTCCCCCTTAGACTGCTTTTAATGCATTCCAAAGATTTTGTATGGTAGTATCTTCATTCATATTAGTTTCCATGAATCTGTTTTTAATAAATTAATTTTTTATTTGTGTTCAATTTATCAACATACATAAACACCCAGTGCTCATCCCGTCAAGTGCCGTGCCCCCCTCAGTGTCCGTCACCCATTCACCCCCACCCCCTGCCCTCCTCCCCTTCTACAACGCCTAGTTCATTTCCCAGAGTTAGGAGTCTTTATGTTCTGTCTCCATTCCTGATATTTCCCACACAATTCTAATCCATTCCCGTATATTCCCTTTCACTATTATTTATGTTCCCGAAATGAATGAGAACATACACTTTGTCCTTCTCCGATTGACTTACTTCACTCATCATGATACTCTCCAGTTCCATCCACTTTGAAGCAAATGGTGGGTATTTGTCGTTTCTAATGCCTGAGTAATATTCCATTGAATACATAAACCACATCTTCCTAATCCATTCATCTTTCAATGGACTCCAAGCCTCCTTCCACAGTTTGGCTATTGTGGACATTGCTGCTATACACATCGGGGTACAGGTGTCCCGGCGTTTCATTGCATCTGAATCTCTGAGGTAAATCCCCAACAGTGCAATTGCTGGGTCGTAGGGCAGGTCTATTTTTAACTCTTTGAGGAACCTCCACACAGTTTTCCAGAGTGGCTGCACCAGTTCACATTACTACCAATAGTGTAAGAGTCTTCCCTTTTCTCCGCATCCTCTCCAGCATTTGTTGTTTCTTGCCTTGTTAATTAACCCCATTCAGTGGTGTGAGGTGGTTCTCATTGCGGTTTTGATTCGTATTTCCCTGATGGCAAGTGATGCAGAGCATTTTTTCATGTTCATGTTGGCCATGTCAATGTCTTCCTCTGTGAGATTTCTCTTCATGTCTTTTGCACATTTCATAATTGGATTCTTTGTCTCTTTGGTGTTGATTTTTAGAAGTTCTTTATAGATCTTTGAAACTAGCCCTTTATCTGATACATTGTATCAGATACATTCTGTAGGTTGTCTTTAATTTTGTTGACTGTATCCTTTGCTGTGCAAAAGCTTCTTATCTTGTTGAAATCACAATAGTTCAGTTTTGCTTTTGTTTCTTTTGCCTTCGTGGATGAATCTTGCAAGAAGTTACTGTGCCCAAGTTCAAAAAGGATGTTGCCTGTGTTCTCCTGTAGGATTTTGATGGTCTCCTGTCTCACATTTAGATCTTTCATCCATTTTGAGATTATCTTTGTGTATGGTGAAAGAGAGTGGTCTAGTTTCATTCTTCTGCATGTGGATGTCCATTTTCCCAGCACCATTTATTGAAGAGACTGTCTTTCTTCCAATCGATAGTCTTTCTAACTTTATTGAATATTAGTTGACCATAAAATTCAAGGTCCACTTCTGGGTTCTCTATTACTGTTCCATTGATCTATGTGTCTGTTTTTGTGCCAGTACCACACTGTCTTGAACCACAGCTATGTAGTCCACCCTGAAATCTGGCATTGTGATGCCCCCAGATATGGTTGTCGTTTTTAAATTCGCCTGGCTATTCAGGGTCTTTTCTGATTCCACACAAGTATTTTTTTATGATAGTCACACAGAGAGAGAGACAGAGAGGCAGAGACACAAGCAGAGGGAGAAGCAGACTCCATGCACCGGGATTCTGACATGGGATTCGATCCTGTGTCTCCATGATCATGTCCTGGGCCAAAGGCAGGCGCCAAAACGCTGCACCACCCAGGGATCCCGATTCCACACAAATCTTAAAATAATTTGTTCTAACTCTCTGAAGAATGCCCATGGTATTTTGATAGGGTTTGCATTAAACGTGTACGTCGCCTTGGTAACATTGACATTTTCACAATGTTAATTCTGCGAATCCATGAGCATGGAATATTTTTCCATTTCTTTGTGTCTTCCTCAATTTCTTTCAGAAGTGTTCTATAGTTTTTAGGGTATAGATCTTTACCTCCTTGGTTAGGTTTATTCCTAGGTATCTTATGCTTTTGGGTGCAGTTGTAAATGAGATTGACTCCTTCATTTCTCTTTCTTCAGTCTCATTGTTAGTGTATAGAAATGCCATTGATTTTGGGCATTGATTTCGTATCCTTCAATGCTACCAAATTACTGTATGAGTTATAGCAATTTTGGGGTGGAGGCTTTTGGGTTTTCTAGGTAGAGTATCTTGTCATCGGTGAAGAGGGAGGGTTTGACTTCTTCTTTCCCATTTTGAATGCCTTTATTTCTTTTTGTTGTCTGATTGCTGAGGCATGACTTCCAGTACTATGTTGAATAGCAGTGGTGAGAGGGGACATCCCTGTCTTGTTCCTGATCTTAGGGGAAAGGCTCCCATTGCTTTCCCATTGAGAATGATATTTGCTGTAGGCTTTTCGTAGATGGCTTTTAAGATGTCGAGGAATGTTCCCTCTATCCCTACGCTCTGAAGTGTTTTGATCAGGAATGGATGCTGTATTTTGTCAAAAGCTTTCTCTGCATCTAATGAGAGGTTCATATGGTTCTTGGTTTTTCTCTTGCCAATATGATGAATCACATTGATTGTTTTACGAGTGTTGAACCAGCCCTGTGTCCTGGGGATAAGTCCTACTTGGTTATGGTGAATAATTTTCTTAATGTATTGTTGGATCCTATTGGCTAGTATCTTGTTGAGAATTTTTGCATCCATGTTCATCAAGGATATTGGTCTGTAATTCTCCTTTTCGGTGGGGTCTTTGTCTGGTTTTGGAATTAAGGTGCTGCTGGCTTCATGGAACGAATTTGGTAGTACTCCATCTGTTTCTATCTTTCAAAACAGCTATAGTAGGACAGGTATGGTTTCTTCTTTAAATGTTTGATAGAATTCCCCTGGGAAGCCATCTGGCCCTGGACTTTATGTCTTGGGAGGTTTTGGATGACTGCTTCAATTGCCTCCCTGGTTATTGGCCTGTTCAGGTTTTCTATTTCTTCCTGTTCCAGTTTTGGTAGTTTGTGGCTTTCCAGGAATGCGTCCATTTCTTCTAGATTGCCTAATCTATTGGTGTATGGCTGTTCATAATATGTTTTTAAAATCGTTTGTATTTCCTTGGTGTTGGTAATGACCTCTCCTTTCTCATTCATGATTTTATTAATTTGAGTCTCCTCTCTCTTCTTTTTAATAAGGTTGGCTAATGGTTTATCTATCTTATTAGTTCGCTCAAAGAACCAACCCCTCGTTCCGTTGATCTGTTCCAGAGTTCTTCTGGTCTCGATTTCCTGGAGTTCTGCTCAAATTTTAATTAAGTCTATTCTTCTGTTGGGTGTAGGATCTATCTGCTTTTTTTTTTCTCTAGCCCCTTTACATGTAAGGTTAGCTTTTGTATTTGAGTAGTTTCCTGTTTTTGAATGGATGCTTGTATTGTGATGTATTTCCCCCTTAGGACTGCTTTTGCTGCATCCCAAAGATTTTGAATGCTTGTATGTTCTTTCTCATTAGTTTCCATGAATCTTTTTAATTTTTCCTTAATTTCCTGGTTGACCCTTTCGTCTTTTAGCAGGATGATCCTTCACCTCCACGTGTTTGACCTCCTTCCAAACTTCTTGTTGTGATTTACTTCTAATTTCTTTTTTTCATTTTTTATTATTATTTTTAATTTATGATAGTCACACAGTGAGAGAGAAAGAGAGGCAGAGACACGGGCAGAGGGAGAAGCAGGCTTCTAGCACCGGAAGCCCGACATGGGATTCGATCCCGGGTCTCCAGATTCACGCCCTGGGCCAAAGGCAGGCGCCAAAATGCTGCGCCACTCAGGGATACCTTAGTTCTACTTTCAAGGCATTATGGTCTGAGTATATACAGGGGACAATCCCAATCTTTTGGTGTCTGTCAGTTCAGACCCGATTTGTGCCCCAGTATGTGGTCGATTCTGGAGAAAGTTCCATGTGCACTTGAGAAGAATGTGTATTCAGTTGAGTTTGTATGTAAAGTTCTGTAGATTTCTGTGAAATCCATCTGGTCCAGTGTATCATTTAAAGCTCTCATTTCATTGGATATGTTGTGCTTAGAAGACCTATCGAGGGTAGAAAGAACTAGATTGAAGTCACCAAGTATAAGTGTATTATTATCTAAGTATTTCTTCACTTTGGTTATTAATTGGTTTAAATATTTGGCAGCTCTCACATATGGGGTATATATATTGACGATTGTTAAGTCTTCTTGTTGGATATATCCTTTAAGTATGATTTACTGTCCCTCTTCATCTCTCACTACAGTCTTCGGGGTAAATTTTATTTTATCTGATATAAGGATGGCTACCCCTGCTTTCTTTTGAGGACCATTTGAATGGTAAATGGTTCTTCAAACATTTATTTTCAGGCTGTAGGTGTCCTTCTGTATAAAATGAGTCTCTTGTAGACAGAAAATTGATGGGTCTTGCTTTTTTATCTAGTCTGAAACCCTGCGCCTTTTGATGGGATCATTAAGCCCGTTCACGTTCAGAGTTACTATCGACAGATAGGAGTTTAGTGTCATCATGATATCTATTCAGCCCTTGTTTTTGTGGATTGTTCCACTGAACTTCTTCTTAAAGGGGAATTTTAAGAGTCCCCCTTAAAATTTCTTGCAGAGCTGGTTTGGAGGTCACATATTCTTTCAGTTCCTGCCTGTCTTGGAAGCTCTTTAGCTCTCCTTCCATTTTGAATGAGAGCCTTGTTGGAGAAAGTATCCTTGGTTGCATGTTCTTCTCATTTAGGATCCTGAATATATCCTGCCAGCCCTTTCTGGCCTGCCAGGTCTCTGTGGAGAGGTCTGCTGTTACCCTAATGCTCCTCCCCATAAAGGTCAGGGATTTTTTGTCTCTTGCTGCTTTAAGGATCTTTTCTTTATCTTTGGAATTTGCAAACTTCACTATTAAATGTGGAGGTGTTGGACGGTTTTTATTTATTTTTGGGGAGGATCTCTCTATTTCCTGGATCTTAATGCCTGTTTCCCTTCCCAGATTAGGAAAGTTTTCAGGTAGGATTTGTTCAAATACATATTGTGGACCTCTGTCCATTTCAACGCCCTCTGGAACCCCAATTAAATGTATGGTTTCTTCCTCAGGCTGTCGTTTATTTCCCTTTATCTGTCTTTCTGGTCTTTTAATTGTCTGTCTCTTTTTTCCTCAGTTTCCCTCTTTGCCATCAACTTGTCTTCTATGTCACTCACTTGTTCTTCCACCTCGTTAACCCTTGTCGTTAGGACTTCTAGTTTGGTTTGCATCTCATTCAATTGATTTTTACTTTCTGCCTGATTAGATCTAAATTCTGCAGTCATGAGTCTCTTGAGTCCTTTATGTTTTTTTCTAGAGCCACCAGTAGCTGTATAATAGAGCTTCTGAATTGGCTTTCTGACATTGAATTGTAATCCAGATTTTGTAACTCTGTGGGAGAGAGAACTGTTTCTGAATCTTTCTTTTGATGTGAGGATTTCCTTCTAGTCATTTTGCTCAGTGCACAGTGGTCAAAAATAAATTGTATTGGGAAAAGGAGAAAAAGAGAGGAGAGAAAGAAGGAAAGAAAAGAGAAAAAGAAAAAAGAATAAAGGAAGAAAGAAGGAAAAAAGAGAATAAAAAGAGAAAGGAAAAGAAAGAAAGGGGGAAAAGGGTGGGGGAAGCAATCAGAAATGAAAAAAAAAAACATGGGGGAGTATCTTCTTATTCTGTATACTTTAAGTCCCTTGACTTCCCCTGGAACTTGTCCGTCTAGCTGGTCTTCTGGGGGAGGGGCTTGTTATGCTGATTTTCAGGTGTTAGCCCTTTGGGGAGCTGCTCTGCCCCCTGCCTGGTGCAGGGCTCAGTGGGGGTTGTTAACCCCGTGAGGCCCCAGGAGGAACAACCCCAGTGGCAGAGGCCAGCTCTGGAAACATGGATTCAGCCCCCCCATTACTCCGGAGCAGTCCGTCTGACGGGCCAGGAGGCTCCGGGGCAGGGCCTCTGATCTGCTCAGCTCTGGGCAGGAGGGTCCTTGCTGTCCTGGGCCCCCCCGGCCTCTGCCTGTCCCGGGCGAGGCTGGATCCTGGGCTGTGTACCGGAGTTCTGTCCACCGGGGCCTGCACTGTGGGAATTCGATCTCCCAGCCGTGCAGCCGCCTGTCCGCCAAACCGCCTCCCCAGCCCCACTGAGCTGCTCCTGGAGCCTCACAGCCCCCTCTGCCTGGAGCCTTTTCCTCTGCCCTAGGCGCCACCGCCAAGCCCCTCCCAGGGTCGTGCAGCCCCTTCGGCACAGAGCCACCGCCCGAGCCCCTTGGAGCTGCTCCGGGGTCAATGCATGTTCCCTGTACCCCTTAGTGAGCTCAGTGGACTCTCCTGGGAATGCAGGTGTCTGTTAGTGTCCCATGGAGCCCGAAGTTATCCCCACCCTCCTGGGGTCCTGCTCTGAATCACTGTGGGCGCCATTCCACCCTGGAAGGTTGGTGCAGCTCCTGCTTCTCTGGGACAGAGCTCTCCTGACTGGGGGGCACTCGCTGTGGCCATAGCCTGGCTCTTCGCAGGACCCCTCCCCTTGGATGCCCTTTGTTTCTTTATTTCTTTTCCCCCATCTTCCTACCTTGATAGATGCGCGAACTTTTCATACTGTAGCATTCGATCTGGTCTCTTTTTAAATCTCAGGCCGAATTCGTTGATTTTCAGGATGATTTGAAGGTTACCTAGGTAATTTGGTGGGCAGGTGACTTGGGGACCCTACTCTTCCGCCATTTTGCACCTCCTCCTGTATATTGCCTTTTAGCTTTGGTTGTTTCCTTCACTTTGTGGAAGCTTTTCAATTTGATGAAGTCCCAATAGTATTTTTGCTTTTGTTTCCCTCACCTCAGAGGCATATCTAGAAAGAACATCCAATGGCCAATGTCATAGATGTTGCTGCCTATCTTTTCTTCTTTGTATGGTTTCAGGTCTCACATTTAGGTCTTTCATCCATTTTGAATTTATTTTTTATATATATGGTGTAAGAAAGTGGTCCCGTTTCATTCTTCTGCATGTGGCTGCCTGGTTTTCCCAATACCATTTGTTCTTATCCTGGGGTCAGGGTTAGGGTTTGTTGAAGAGACTGTCTTTGTGCCTTTGGATATTCCTTCCTGCTTTGTTGTCGATTAATGGATCATAGAGTTACAGGTTTGTATCTTGTTTCGGATTTCCATTCTGTTCTACTGATCTAAGCATCTATGGTCGGGAGATCCTTGAATGGTGATTCAAATTCTTTTCTGGTTATCTGTCTGTTCAAGTTTCTTATTTCCTCCTTCTTCATTTTTGCTATGTTATATATTTCCAGGAACTGATCTATTTCTTCCAGATTCTTGGTTGCTGGCATATAATTTTTCATAATGTTCTCTTATAATCGTTTGTATTTCTCTAGTGTTGGTTGTTATTTCTCTTATCTCACTTGTGATTTTATTTGGGACCATTCTCTTTTTTATCTTTGTTCTTTTTTAAAGATTTTATCTATGTATTCATGAGAGACACAGGGAGGCAGAGGTATAGGCAGAGGGAAAATGAGGCTCCATGCAGGGAGCCTGATGTGGGACATGATCCTTCAGGACCCTGGGAACATGACCTGAGTCAAAGCAGATGCTCAACCACTGAGGCACCCAGGTGCCTTGCTGATTCAAATCCTTTGCTTTTATATGTCTGTTCACATTTTCTATTTCTTCCTATTTAGGTTTCCTCGTTTGCACATTTCTAGGGATTTGTCCATTTCTTCCAGTTCTCCCAGTGTGTTAGCGTATAATCTTTCATAGTGTTCTCTTATAGTTGTCTTATTTTTCTCGTGTTGATTGTGATCTCTCTTCTCTCATTTGTGATTTTATTTATTTAGGTCTTTTCTGTTTTCTTGTTGATAAGGCTGGCTAGGGCTTGATTCAATTTATTAATTATTTTGAAGAACCATCTCTTTGTTTCGTTATTCCATACTACTGCTTCGTTGTTTCTGTATTATTTATTTCTGCTCTCATCTTTATTTTTCCCCTCTTCTATAAGCTTTAGGCTTTGTTTGCTATTCCTTTTCCAGGTCCTTAAGGTGTAGGGTTAGACTGTGTATTGGAGACGTCTTGTTTCTTGAGGTAGGCCTGTATTGCTATGTACTTCCCTCTTAGGACTGCCTTTGCTACATCCAAGAGGCTTGGAGAAACATGTTTTCATTTTCATTTGTTTTAAATTTCCTCTTTAATTTCCTGGTTGCTCCATTCTCTAGTAGGATGATCATGAACTCAACGTATTTTTGGTCTGTCCAAATTTTTTCTTACTGTCGACTTTGAGTTTTATAGCGTCGTGGTCCGACAATGTACAGGGTGTGATATCAACCTTCTTGTACCTGTTGTACCTGTTTTGGGCTGATTTGTGGCCCATGATATGACCTGTTCTGGAGAATGTACCATGTGCACTTGAAAGGAATATGTACTCTGCTTTAGGTTGAAATGTTCAGACTATATCTGTTGAGTCCCTGTGGTCCAGTGTGTCAAGGCTATTGTTCCCTTGTTGATTTTCTGTATAGATGATCGGTCCATTGCCATAAGTGGTATGAAAATCCGCTGTCATTGTATTATTATCAGTGAGTTCCTGTAAGTTTGTTGTTAATTGGTTTCTATATTTAGGTACTCCCATGTTGGCAGCATAAATATTTAGTTGTTTCATCCTGATAGTCTTTTTAATTATGAAATAATGCCCTTCTTCATCTCTTCTTACAGTATTTGTTCTTTCTTTTTTGAAATGTAAATATTTATTTATTAATGAGAGATACACAGAGAAGCAGAGGCAGAAACATAGACAGAAGGAGAGGCAGGCTCTACACAGGGAGGCTGATGTGGGACTTCGATCCTGGGATCCCATGATCGCCCTCTGAGCCGAAGGCAGATGTTCAACCACTGAGCCACCAGGTGTCCCCCAGGGTTTGTTTTCAAATCTAGTTAGTTTGATATAAGTATGGGTCCTCCAGCTTTTGTTTGGTATCCATTACCGTGATAGATGGTTTTCCATCCCCTGACTTTCAATCTCCTGGTGTCTATAGGTCTAACATGACCATCTTGTAGGCAGCATACAGATGGATCTTGTTTTTTTAATAACGATTTTAATTATGAGCGAGTGAGAGAGAGAGAGAGAGAGAGAGGCAGAAGATTAAGCAGAGAGAGAAGCAGGCTCCCCACCAGGAGTTCAATATGGGACTGGATCCAGACTCCAGGATCACACCCTGAGTCAAAGGCAGAGGCTCAACCCCTGAGCCACCCAGGCATCCCGGATCCTGTTTTTTAAGCTACTCTGATACCCTATATCTTTTGATTGGAGCATTTAGTCTATCAGCATTCACAGTGATTATTGAAAGATATGAACTTATTGCCTTTGTGTTACCGGTAGAGTTGGTGTTTCCGGTGACGTTCTCTGGTTATTTCCAATCTTTGTTGCTTTTGTTCTATTTTTTTCGCCCACTATAACAGTCCCTCTTAAAATTCCTTACTGGACTGGTTAAGTGGTCATGAAGTCCTTTATATGTTGCCTGTCTGGGAAAATCTTTCTCCTTCTATTCTGAATGACACCCTTGCTGAAGAAAGAATTCATACAAAATGGACTCCAATAAAAAGAAATTTAAAAACATAAAATAAACGTTTGGTCTTATGATTCAGGAAAATGGAATTTAGGAGGAAAACCAGAAGCTGAAAGAGAGGAGGACAAATTTCACCCTCCGTAGCCTTCACAGGGACCTGGTGTCCTTTCCTTGGAGGGCCCCCCCTCTCCTGTAGGATGCTTCCTGACCCTCTGTGCTCCTTGTTGGAACCCAGCAGGCACATCTCCATACATCCGGCACCTCTGCAGTCATGGTTTATACCGCCTTCCATGTATCCTATTGGGGACCACAGCGTCGTGTATGGAATCTTCCAGCTGCTGTTTGACATTGGGGGGATTCTGACTTTTGTTGGTTTTGGGGTGTGTGTGTGTCTATCACATGCAGCTATCATGTGCAGCTATCGGACTCTCTAGCTGGGTCACACAAATGCCAAAATGGTTGGCACAACATCATTTCTGGTGCTGGAGCTGGGCGGCTAGCTGGGCACTCCTGGTTGACCCGGTGCTCGTTTATGCAGTGACTTTTCACTGGAGGGGCAGCTGAGTTGGAAGGTCCAGCTGGGCAATATTCTCTGTATGGCAGTGGGGCCCGCTGAGCACCGGCTGCTTCTCTTCTCCCCAATACCTCTCCAGCAGGGAGCCAGACCTCGGGACCGCCCTGGGGGGAGCTCCTGAGGAGCTGGGTGCACATGGCGGGGAGCCCAGGGGTTCCTGTGTGTGGGAGTTGGGGTGGGGACGGGGCTGGGGTTTGTCGGTCTGCTGTGCTGCCTGGCCTCAGGCTGAACCCCATGCTCACCCAGCCCCTACTCAGTCGGGCAAGGAGGGTGCCCTCCACACGCTGGTGTGAGAGATTCCACACCACAAGGTGTGCACGCTGAGTCCATCTGGTGAGGGTGGCCCAGGTCTGTGAGCTGCAAGTGTGGGACCCAGGAAATTTAACAAAAATCTCCTACCCCTGGACAAGCAGAGCAGGACTGATTCCATTTTGTGCTACACCCGCCACCTCCAGGATGACCCCACATGACCTGCTTATGGCTTAAGGCGCTGCCCCACCTTAGTCAGGCCGCTGGGCACACCCTAATCAGAAATCAGCTCATAACAATGTAACCCTGCTTTATGCCCCCCAAAACTACGCGCCATTTCTGACCAAAGTAATAGGCCAGCTCAAGTGGATACTATAGGGTAAGGTGTAATTCAGTTGGCCACCTGCTTGTGAACAGATATGACTGTACAACTTTCTGCATATTCCATGGGCCACTGGCCCCTATAAAGCTGCTATGCCTCTTAATCCCGGGGTCCAAGTCTCTTCTCTGCTGTGTTGGGTGCACTTGGAACCAAGCTCCGGCTTGTAAAGAAAACCTTGGGAGTTTGCATTGGTGTTGGCTCCTCGGTGGTTTCTCAGATTCACAATCTTGGGCACAACACATGGGCCTGCTATCCTGACATCCCTTCTAGGGCCATGCTGACCACCCCGCAGGCCCTCTCTGCACCAGGCATACAGGCATGGGGATGATGGGCAGAAGAGGGGCCCTGGAACACGGCCTGCCCTGGCCCCCTTGACAGAGGGAGCACAGACATCCGGGTGGCTTTGCACAGAAACAGGTGACCTGAGGCTTCCTGGCTGTCACTCTGTCCCAGCCCCTTCTGGCCCACGGGGCACAGCCTGAGTCCCAGTAAAGTCTGTCAGGTCCTGAACCTGGCGTCTGTCCAACCCTGGAAGTCACATGGGGAGGTCAGCTGGGTGTGGATGGTGGCGCCCCTGCAGGGGCTGGTGGGGCCTGGGTGGTGCCCCCTCCTCCTCTCTGGGGGTCTTTCCAAGCCCCGTGCACAGTGTTCTGGGAGACACAGAAAAGGGCTGGCTGTGCATTTTCGCACCACAACACTTTATTGACTTTCTATAGCAAATGGGCTCAGAGCCGAAGGTGCACGCCTTCCCTTAGGGATGGAGAGCTTTCTGTCTTTTAGGGGAGGGCAAGAATGACACGAGTTGGGGGGGCGGGTGCTGGAGTCCCCCACCTGGGACCAATGTGGAATCCGGGTGGGGGCGTGTGTCCTGAGGTTTCAGCCTGAGAGACAGTTCTGAGGAGAGCAGAGCTGACCTGGACCTGCTGCTCATGGGCTCCTGTGCTGGGTCCCCGCAGGGCAGCTGGACCCCAGCCTCGGGCTCCCAGGTACCCCAGCACCTGGAGCAGCCTGCCTCCTGGTGTGGGTGTGGGTGGGGCCCACCGGCCTACCCCTGCTCTCCCCACCCTGGGGTGTCCCAGGATCCAAAGGGCACCCTAGGTCAGCGACCTGGATCGGTGGGGTATGCCCAGGGCCCAAGAGGCCACATCCAGCTTTGAGACGGCTTGCTCAGCCCGGGGCCAGAATCCAGGGCTGGCCAGGGCCATGGGGGGCTGGATCCCATTAGTCTTTGTGTTAGGCCTGGGGGGGCTCAAATCAACTCAGCCCCCACAGAGACTGGGGCCAGGTCAGCCCAGGTTCCTATGGATTAAGGGGCTGGTGTCCTGTGCAGGGTGTGCCGTCCTCAGGAGGGACAGTGGGCGGAGGCAGGACACTTGCATCCTCTGCACCACTCACCTGCACCCACCCTGTCGGGGGCTCCCTGTCTTTCCAGCTCCCTGCAACCCCTGGGTACTCTATGGGACACCCGGGCTTCTGATGGGATCAGGGTATACAGAGAAACTCGGGGAGGCTGAGCATGTCCCACAGGGGGCATCTGCACCAGGTCGTTGCTAGGGATAAATGGTGTAGGGGTGGATCCTGTGGGAGCAGGGGTATGATTCTGGTGGAGTGTGGGGGATGGTGTAGGGGGGATGGTGTTGGGGTATAGTGTGGGTCGGGATTGTGTGGGGCTGTGTGAGTGTGAGGGGGATCATTTAGGTGGGATGCCTTTGGGGATGATGATGTAAGGGGATGGAGTGGGAGTGGGGAATAAGGGGGATGTCGTGGGGGGCCTGTGCACACAGGATATCACCTTCCCCTAAGATGCACAAGGAGCGTTGGGCTCCCTGCATGGAGCCTGCTTCTCCTTCTGCCTCTCTCTCTCTCTCTCTCTCTATCATGAATAAATAATAAATAAAATCTTTAAAAAAAAGATGCACAAGGAGACGTCTACAGTTAAAGACGACCCCAGTCTGGGGTTTGTTTGACACCTGCCCCTGGGGTGCGGTGTGGTCAGTGCAGGGCCATGGCTGGACCGGGGGCATTATCTGGGGGTCATCATAATATGCATGCTTTCAAATTGCAAATTGTCTCAAATTAAATGCATAGAATTTAGAAATATATAAAGCACCGAGAGTGGGTGTCACTCTGACCCGTCCGACCCTCATGGATCGATGTGTATCCTGCTCCAGCCGTGGCCATGCCGCCTGGCTCCCAGGTCCGGTTCCTGCTCCCCACATCCCCCACCCCATCCCCTGCTTCTCATGGGGCCGTCCCTCTCCCCTTTGGCGTTCAGCTCCCATGGCAACGCCTGGAGGCCCCATCCTAGTGCCCTCCTCATCCCTAAGGCCCAGAGGGGTGGGCACGGTGGTCATCCCAATCACCCTACCATGGAGTGGTGTGTTGTTGGCTGCTGTTGCTCCCCCTGGTGTCAGAGGCCCCGTTTTCCCTACACAGAAGCCCCCGGGGCCCCAAAGCCCCCTGGCGCAGCAGCCTCACCCAACCCCTAGCAGTCCTAATATACGATGTGGCTGCCGAACGTCCTGTTGACGTCCAGGTCTACCTGCGTGATGTCCTAGGAGGAGACCAGGGCCTCCTCCTTCATTTCCTGTGGGAAAACCTGGGGAGAAGGAGCAGGCGTCAGGGACAGAGACCCCGACCTGTCACGAGCTGCAGTGCTGGGCAGGGAGCCCTGTAGTCACCATGGGAGTGTGTCCTGCCGAAACCTCCTTCCTTCCTCTGGGAGGCCAGGGATGGCGGGAGTGCCCACCATGCCCGTGGGACCTTTGTGAGGGCCTGTGCCCAGTTGTTGTGGGTGGGGAGGTGACAGAGTGTCAGCCTGGTTGGGAGGGGATAGGGGTTCAGCCAAGGTGGGAGGGGACATGAGGGTATTGTGCCCAATATTGCGTATTCGAGAAACCACTAAGGAGCTGACACCGATGCAAACACACAAGGGTTGAATTCCAAACTCGAGTTTGCGTCCAAGTACACCCAACAGAGCGGAGCAGGGACTAGGACCCGGAGTTGAGTTTTAGCTTAGTTTTAAGGCCTGGTCTCAGGGACCTCCAGAAGGGCTGGAGCAATTCCTCAAGTTCTGTTTACATTTTGATATGGGGCCTTCAAGGGCATTGAGCTCTGTTTTCATTTTAATAGGGGCTTCCTGCGCTTGGCCTGGGCTCAGTTTTGATTCTATTGTGGGGCTTTCTAGGACATTAAGCTGTAAACTTTTGTTTTTTTCCTGTAACTGAAGTAATGTAAATTTCATCTCTTCTTCACAGGGGCCTGGGATGGCTGGGCGTGTGCGAATGCTGAATTTAAATTGGAATGGCCTTAATTTTCTCGGCCTCCATGTGTCCTGTCCCTTCCTATCTAGCTCCTTCCCCCTTCCCAAGAGCTCCTAAGAGAGCAATTGCAAATGACATCAGCCGTGGACATCCTGTGTTGGGGGGACTGGCCCAGTGATTGTGATCAGGAAGAACTGGTGTGTGGGTGTCCCAGCTGTGCAGCAGGATTCGATGCTGCTGACTTTTATTCCCTAAGGCTATCTTGACAACTGACTTCGTACATAGAAAAACTCTCCTTTGTCTTTAAAAGATGAGGAGCGGGTCAAAGCGTTTTTTCTCTGCCCATCTGATTGCTCAGATCCCAATCTGAGACGTATTTCCTGTTAATAAGGATAATTTACTATCTTTAGTACTATGGTTAAAATATTCTGACACAAGTAGTTCAGAGGGATGAGGGTTTCTCATCTCTTCACAGTTCAGTCACTCATTACAAAATGCATCTTTATGGATTTGGAAAGTACTGAGAGACATTATTACCAATGGTCCTATTATTATGTGAAGGATTCTTCCCTGAGATTCTTCCCCTGTTTCAACTGACACTGAAACACTTTGAACTCTTTGTTAGACAAATGTCAAGGAAATAAATGTTATGTATTGCTAATTTTAAATGCACTTGCAATATGGTGTCTATTATACTAGAAGTATTTTTATCTGATTTTTGCTATTTATTATCCGTTCCTGCTTTTCAGGTTGAGGAGGCATTATACGTGTTCATAAGTGTTTTTCTTTCCTTCTGATATAAAATTCTTACTATGTTTCCATCAAAGGAACTCTTTAAGAATAAGGCAAAGTTAATTCAACTATTCTTAAAATGTCTTCACACTTGGAGCCTGATTCATTTAACTCAATTTTCAAAATAAATCTTATTTATTAGGAAAAAAAAAACAAAGATTTATAGGGAAATTGAGAAGATAGTACAGTGCATTCACATGCACTTGCACTCAATTTCTCCAATTATTGATATCTTATATCAGTACGGTACAAATATTAGCTAATGAATCAATATTAAAATTTTCGCAATAACTAAAGACCATACTTTATTCAGATTTCTTTAGTTTTTGCTAAGTTACCATCCCTCATATCACATTCCATTTGTCCTCATGTTTTCTTAGGCTCCTCTGGATTGTGACAGTCTTCCTGCCTTTCCTTGTTGTTGTTGAACTGGAACACTTTGGGAAGTAGAGTATTTTGTAAAATTTCCCTCAGTTGGGACATGTCTGTTGTTTGTCTCATGATTGAACAGTTTTTGTGGATTATATACAGAGATATAATGCCATTTTCATTATATCATATAAAGGATAGATATTATCAACATGATTTATCAGTCTTGGTATCAATCTGATGATCTTGCTGAGGTAGTGTTTGTCACCTTTCTCCACAGTAAACTGATCCTTTATTATTATTATTAATTATTATTATTATATTATCAATATTATTTTAAGTTTTTCATATTAAATTTTGTAGAAGGAAGTTACTATGTGTATTCCACACATAAGAGTGGGAAGCTATGTCATGAACTTGACGGTGGAATGTCTGCAAAAATTGTTTGAAATTCTTCTACATGGGAGATTTCTCTTCCTTGTGGGTTTGTTTCTTTTTCAAATATATTTTTTATTTATTTGAGAGAGAGAGGAGAGAAAAAGCATGAGTGAGAGGGGCAGAGGGAGAGGGAGAAGCAGGTTCCCTGCTGAACAGATAGCCTGCCTTGGGACCTGGATCATGATCTGAGCCTAAGGCAGAAGCTTAACTAACTGAGCCACACAGGTGCCACTCTTCCTTCCTTCCTTCCTTTCTTCCTTCCTTCCTTCCTTCCTTCCTTCCTTCCTTCCTTCCTTCCTTCCTTTCTTTCTTTCTTTCTTTCTTCTTTTAATAATAATTTTATTTTTTATTGGTGTTCATGTCGCCAACATACAGAATAACACCCAGTGCTCATCCCGTCAAGTGCCCCCCTCAGTGCCCATCACCCATTCACCCGCACCCCCTGTCCTCCTCCCCTCCCAGCATCCCTAGTTACTTTCTCAGAGTTAGGAGTCTTTATGTTCTGTCTCCCTTTCTGATATTTCCCACACATTTCTTCTCCATTCCCTTATATTCCTTTTCACTATTATTTATATTAACGCATTGAATGACAACATACATTTGTACTTCTCCGATTGACTTACTTCACTCAGCATAATACCCTCCAGTTCCATCCACATTGAAGCAAATGGTGGGTATTTGTCGTTTCTAATGGCTGAGTAATATTCATTCTATACATAAACCACATCTTCTTTATCCATTCATCTTTCGATGGACACTATGGCTCCGTCCACAGTTTCGCTATTGTGGACATTGCTGCTATACACATCGGGGTGCAGGTGTCCCAGCGTTTTATTGCATCTGAATTTTTGAGGTAAATCCCCAACAGTGCAATTGCTGGGTCGTAGGGCAGGTCTATTTTTAACTCTTTGAGGAACCTCCACACAGTTTTCCAGAGTGGCTGCACCAGTTCACATTCCCACCAACAGTGTAAGAGTCTTCCCTTTTCTCCGCATCCTCTCCAACATTTGTTGTTTCTTGCCTTGTTAATTATCCCCATTCAGTGGTGTGAGGTGGTTCTCATTGTGGTTTTGATTTGTATTTCCCTGTTGGCAAGTGATGCAGAGCATTTTTTCATGTTCATGTTGGCCATGTCAATGTCTTCCTCTGTGATATCTCTCTTCATGTCTTTTGCCCATTTCATGATTGCATTGTTTGTCTCTTGGTGTTGATTTTAAGATGTACTTTTTTTAAATTTTTTTTAATTTTTATTTATTTATGATAGTCACAGAGAGAGAGAGAGAGAGAGAGAGAGAGACGCAGAGGGAGAAGCAGGCTCCATGCACCGGAAGCCCGACATGGGACTCGACCCGGATCTCCAGGATCGTGCCCTGGGCCAAAGGCAGGCGCCAAACCGCTGCGCCACCCAGGGATCCCCTAAGATGTTCTTTATAGATCTTTGAAACTAGCCCTTTATCTGATACGTCATTTGCAAATTCTTCTTCCATTCTGTAGTTTGTCTTTTAGTTTTGTTGACTGTATCCTTTGCTGTGCAAAAGCTTCTTATCTCGATGATATCACAATAGTTCATTTTTGCTTTTGTTTCTTTTGCCTTCGTGGATGTATCTTGCAAGAAGTTACTGTGGCCAAGTTCAAAAAGGATGTTGCCTCTGATCTCCTCTAGGATTTTGATGGACTCTTGTCTCACATTTAGATATTTCATCCATTTTGAGTTTATCTTTGTTCATGGTGAAAGAGAGTAGTCTAGTTTCATTCTTCTGCATGTGGATGTCCATTATCCCTGCAGCATGTATTGAAGAGACTGTCTTTCTTCCAATGGATAGTCTTTACCCCTTTATCAAATATTAGTTGACCATGAAGTTCAGGGTCCAGTCCTGGGTTCTCTTTTCTGTTCCACTAATCTATTTGTCTGTTTTTGTGCCAGTACCACACTGTCTAAACCACAGCTTTGTAGTACACCCTGAAATCTGGCATTGTGATGCCCCCAGATATGGTTGTCTTTTTTAAAATTCCCCTGGCTATTCGGGGTCTTTTCTGATTCCACACAAGTCTTTTTTTTATGATAGTCACACACAGAGAGAGAGAGAGAGAGAGAGAGAGGCAGGGACACAGGCAGAGGGAGAAGCAGGCTCCATGTACCGGGAGCCTGACATGGGATTTGAACCTGGGTTTCCAGGATCGTGCCCTGGGCCAAAGGGAGGCGCCAAACCGATGCACCACCCAGGGATCCCGATTCCACACAAATCTTAAAATAATTTGTTCTAAATCTCTGAAGAAAGTCCATGGTATTTTGATAGGGTTTGCATTAAACCTGTACATTGCCTTGGTAACATTGACATTTTCACAATGTTAATTCTGCCAATCCATGAGCATGGAATATTTTTCCATCTCTTTGTGTCTTCCTCAATTTCTTTCTATAGAAGTGTTCTATTGTTTTTAGGGTATAGATCATTTACCTCCTTGGTTAGGTTTATTCCTAGGTATCTTATGCTTTTGGGTGCAATTGTAAATGCGATTGACTCCTTCATTTCTCTTTCTTCAATCTCATTGTTAGTGTATAGAAATGTCATTGATTTCTGGCAACTGATTTTGTATCCTGCAACGCTACCAAATTCTGTATGAGTTGTAGCAATCTTGGGGTGGAGGCTTTTGGGTTTTCTAGGTAGAGTATCATGTCATCGGCGAAGAGGGAGAGTTTGACTTCTTCTTTGCCAATTTGAATGCCCTGAATATCTTTTTTTGTCTGATTGCTGAGGCTAGGAATTCCAGTACTATGTTGAATAGCAGTGGTGAGAGTGGACATCCCTGTCTTGTTCCTCATCTTAGGGGAAAGGCTCCCAGTGCTTCCCAATTGAGAATGATATTTGCTATGTGCTTTTCATAGATGGCTTGTAAGATGTTGAGGAATGTTCCCTCCATCCCTACACTCTGAACTGTTTTGATCAGGAATGGATGCTCTATTTTGTCAAATACTTTCTCTGCATCTAATGAGAGGATCATATGGTTCTTGGTTTTTCTCTTGCCGATATGATGAATCACATTGATTGTTTTACGAGTGTTGAACCAGCCTTGTGTCCTAGGGATAAGTCCTACTTGGTCATGGTGAATAATTTTCTTAATGTATTGTTGGATCCTATTGGCTAGTATCTTGCTGAGAATTTTTGCATCCATATTCATCAGGGATATTGGTCTGTAATAATCCTTTTTGGCAGGGTCTTTGTCTGGTTTTGGAATGAAGGTGCTGCTGGCTTCATGGAACGAATTTGGTAGTACTCCATCTCTTTCTATCTTTCCAAACAGCTTTAGTAGAATAGGTATGAATTCTTCTTTAAACATTTGATAGAGGGCAGCCCCGGTGGCCCAGTGGTTTAGCGCCGCCTGCAGCCCAGGGCGTGATCTGGAGACCCTGGATCGAGTCCCACGTCAGGCTCTCTGCATGGAGCCTGCTTCTCCCTCTGCCTGTGTCTCTGCCTCTCTCTCTCTCTCTCTCTGCATCTCTATGAATAAATAAATAAAATCTTAAAAAAAAAAAAACGTTTGATAGAATTTCCCTGGGAAGCCATTTGGCCCTGGACTCTTGTGTCTTGGGAGGTTTTGGATGACTGCTTCAATTTCCTCCCTGGTTATTGGCCTGTTCATTTTTTCTCTTTCTTCCTGTTCCATTTTTGTTAGTTTCTGGCTTTCCAGGAATGCGTCCATTTCTTCTAGAATGCCTAATTTATTGGTGTATACCCAATAATATAATAATATTTATAACCAATAACATAATAATATTATAGCCAAAAGTATGTTTTTAAAATCGTTTTATTTCCATGGGGTTGGTAGTGACCACTCCTTTCTGATTCATGATTTTATTAATTTGAATATTCTCTCTCTTCTTTTTAATAAGGTTGGCTAATGGTTTATCTATCTTATTAATTCGTTCAAAGACCCAACTCCTCGTTCCATTGATCTGTTCCACAGTTCTTCTGGTCTTGATTTCCTTGTGTTCTGCTCAAATTTTAATTAACTCTATTCTTCTGTTGGGTGTAGGATCTATCTGCTGTATTTTCTCTAGCTCCTTTATGTGTAACGTTAGCTTTTGTATTTGAGTAGTTTCCCATTTTTGAATGGATGCTTGTATTGTGATGTATTTCTCCCTTAAGGCTGCTTTTGCTGATCCCAAAGATTTTAAATGCTTGTATGTTCATTCTCATTAGTTTCCATGAATCTTTTTAATTTTTCCTTAATTTCCTGGTTGACCCTTTCGTCTTTTAGCAGGATGATCCTTCACCTCCACGTCTTTGAGGTCCTTCCAAACTTCTTGTTTTTATTTATTTCTAATTTCAAGGCATTATGGACTGAGAATATGCAGGGGATGATCCCAATCCTTTGGTATCGGTTCAGACCATATTTGTGACCCAGTATGTGGTCTATTCTGGAGAAAGTTCCATGTGCACTTGAGAAGAATGTGTATTCAGTTGAGTTTGGATCTAAAGTTCTGTAGATATCTGTGAAATCCATCTGGTCCAGTGTATCATTTAAAGCTCTCGTTTCATTGGAGATGTTGTGCTTAGAAGACCTATCGAGGGTAGAAAGAGCTAGAATGAAGTCACCAAGTATAAGATAATTATTATCTAAGTATTTCTTCACTTTGGTTATTAATTGGTTTAAATATTAGGCAGCTCCCACATTCGAGGCATATATGGAGGATTGTTAAGTCCTCTTGTAGGATAGATCCCTTAAGTATGATTTAGTGTCCCTCTTCAACTCTCACTACACTCTTTGTGGTAAATTTTATTTTATCTGATATAAGGATGGCTACCCCTGCTTTCTTTTGAGGACCATTTGAATGGTAAATGGTTCTCCAACATTTTATTTTCAGATTGTAGGTGTCCTTCTGTCTAAAATGAGTCTCTTGTAGACAGCAAATAGATGGGTCCTGCTTTCTTATCCAGTCTGAAACCCTGCGCCTTTTGATGGGGTCATTAAGCCTGTTCACATTCAGAGTTACTATCGACAGATATGAGTTTAGTGTCATCATGATATCTCTTCAGTCCTTGTTTTTGTCGATTGTTCCACTGAACTTCTTCTTAAAGGGGAATTTTAAGAGTCTCCCTTAAAATTTCTTACAGAGCTGGTTGGAGGTCACATATTCTTTCAGTTCCTGCCTGTCTTGAAGCTCTTTATCTCTCCTTCCATTTTGAATGAGAGCCTTGCTGGATAAAGTATTCTTGGTTGCTTGTTCTTCTCATTTAGGACCCTGAATATATCCTGCCAGCCATTTCTGGGCTGCCAGGTCGCTGTGGAGAGGTCTTCTGTTATCCTCATGCTCCTCCCCATAAAGGTCAGGGATTTCTTTTCTCTTACTGCTTTAAGCATCTTCTCTATATCTTTGGAATTTGCAAGCTTCACTATTAAATGTTGAGGTGTTGGACGGTTTTTATTGATTTTAGGGGGGGATCTCTCTATTTCCTGTATCTGAATGCCTGTTTCCCTTCCCAGATTAGGAAAGTTTTCAGCTAGGATTTGTTCAAATACTTATTCTGACCCTCTGTCCCTTTCGGCGCCCTCGGGAACCCAAATTACACGTTGGTTTTCTTCCTCAAGCTATCATTTATTTCCCTTAATCTGTCTTCCTGGTCTTTTAGTTGTCTGTCTCTTTTTCCTCAGTTTCCCTCTTTCCCATCAACTTGTCTTCTATGTCACTCCCTCGTTCTTCCACCTCCTTAACCCTCATCGTTAGGACTTCTAGTTTGGATTGCATCTCATTCAATTGATTTTTAATTTCGGCCTGATTGGATCTAAATTCTGCAGTCATGAAGTCTCTTGAGTCCTTTACGCTTTTTTCTAGAGCCACCAGTAGCTGTATAATAGTGCTTCTGAATTGGCTTTCTGACATTGAATTGTAATCCAGATTTTGTAACTCTGTGGGAGAGAGGCCTGTTTCTGATTCTCTCTTTGACGTAAGGTTTTCCTTCTAGTCATTTTGCTGAGTGCAGAGTGGCCAAAAAAAATTGTATTGGGAAAAGGAGAAAAAGAGAGGAGAGAATGAAGGAAAGAAAAGAGAAAAAGGAAAAAGAATAAAGGAAGAAAGAAGGAGAAAAGAGAACAAAAAGAGAAAGAAAAAGAAGGAAAGGGGGGAAAAGGGTGGGGAAGCAAACAGAAATGAATAAAAAACATGGGGGTGTATCTTCTGATTCTATATACTTTAAGTCCCTTGACTTGCCCTGGAACTTATCCGTCTAGCTGGTATTCTGGGAGAGGGGCCTGTTGTGCTGATTTTCAGGTGTTAGCACTTGGGGGAGCTGCTCTGTCCCCTGCCTGGTGCAGGGCTCAGTGCGGGTAGTTTACCCCGTGAGGCCTCAGGAGGAACAACCCCAGTGGCAGCGGCCAGCTCTGGAAACCTGTATTCAGCCCCCGCAGTAACTCGGGAGCAGTCCATCTGCAGGTCCTGGAGGCTCTGGGGCGGGGCCGCTGATCTGCTCAGCTCTGGGCAGGAGCGTCCTTGCTGTCCTGGGCCCTCCGGGCCTCTTCCTGTCCCAGGGGAGGCTGAATCCTAGGCTGTGTCCCGGCGCCCTGTGCTCCAGGGCCTGCCCTGTTGGATTCTCGCTCCCAGCCGCACAGCCGCCTCACTGTGGAGCCACCGCCCAAGCCCCTCCGAGTTGCTCCCAGAGCCCCGCAGCCCCCTCTGCACAGAGCCTCTTCTTCTGCAGGAGGCGCCGCCACCAAGCTGCCATGCAAACCCCTCTGCGCAGAGCCACCACCCAAGCCCCTCAGAGCTGGTCCCGGGTCAATGCATGTGCCCTGCAGCCCTTAGGGAGCTCGGGGCACTCTTCTGGAAGTGCAGGTGTCTGTTAGTGTCCCAGGGAGCCCGAGGGCATCTCCGCTTTCCTGGGGTCCTGCTCTGACTCCTTGAAGGCGCCTTCCCCTGGGGAGGAAGACGTTTCTGTCCTTTCGGGGAGGGCAAGAATCACACGGTGTGGGGGGGCGGGTGCTAGAGTCCACATCGTGGGAGCATGTGTGGACTCCGGGTGGGAGCGTGTGTCCTGAGATTTCAGCCTGAGTGACTGTTCTGAGGACAGCAGAGATGACCTGGACCTGCAGCTCATGGGCTTCTGCACTGGGTCCCCGCAGGGCAGCTGGACCCCGCCCTTGGGCCCTCTGGGGCCCCAATACCTGAAGGAGACTGCCTCCTGGTGTGGGGTCAGGTGGGGCCAACTGGCCTGTCCATCCTCTCCCCACCCTGGGGTGCCCCAGGTTCCCCCGGCCTGCCCTAGGTCAGCGACCTGGATCTGTGGGACACACCCTGGGCCCAGGAGGCCACATCCAGCTCTGAGATGGCTCGCTCAGCCTGGGGCCAGAATCCAGGGCTGGCCAGGACCATGGGGGCCTGGATCCCATTAGTATTTTTGTTGGGCCTGGGTGGGGCTCAAATCAACTCAGCCCGCACAGAGTGCGGGGCCAGGTCAGCCCAAGTCCCTCTGGGTTAGGGGTTGGTGTCCTGTGCAGGGTGTGCCACCCTCCAAGAGGGACAGTGGGCGGAGGCAGGGCCCAATGTGTCCTCTGCACCACTCAACTGTACCCACCCTTTCGGGGATCCCTGCCTTCCTTCCTCCCTGCAACCCCTGGGTTCTCTATGGGACAATCAGGCTTCTGATGGGAGCAGGGTATCCAGAGAATTATGGGGAGGCTGAGCATGTCCCACGGGGGGCAGTTGCACTGGGTCCTTGCTGGGGGCCGATGGTGTGGGGGTGGATGGTGTGGGGCCGGGATATGATGGTGGTGGTATATTAGTATGGTACAAATATAAACTAATGAATCAATATTAAAATATTTGCATTAACCAAAGACCATATTTATTCAGATTTCCTTAGTTTTTGCTAAGTTACCATCCCTCATATCACATTCCATTTGTACTCATGTTTTCTTAGGCTCCTCTGGATTCTGACAGTCTTTCAGCCTTTCCTTATTGTCGTTGAACTGGAACACTTTGAGAAGTAGAGTATTTTGTAATATTTACCTCAGTTGAGACATGTCTGTTGTTTATCTCATGATTGAACTGTTTTTGTGGATTATATACAGAGATATAATGCCATTTTTATTATATCATATAAAGGATAGATATTATCAACATGATTTATCAGTCTTGGTATCGATCTGATCATCTTGCTGAGGTAGTGTTTGTCAGCTTTCTCCATAGTAAAGTGATTCTTTTTATTGTTATTATTATTATTATATTATCTTTTTTATATAAAGATTTTCATATTACATTTTGTAGAAGGAAGTTACTATGTGTATTCCATACATAAGAGTGGGAGGCAATGCTAATCAACTTGAGGGTGGAATGTCTGCACAACTTCTTTGAAATTCTTCTACATGGGAGATTTCTCTTCCTTCTGAGGTTGTTTGTTTCTTTTTAAGGATGTCATTTATTTATTTGAAAGAGAGAGGAGAGAAAAACCATGAGCGAGAGGGGCAGATGGAGAGGGAGAGTCAGGTTCCCTGCTGAACAGGGAGCCTGCCTTGGGACCTGGATCATGATCTGAGCCTAAGGCAGAAGCTTAACTGACTGAGCCACCCAAATGCCACTTTTTCTTTCTTTTTCTTTTTTTTAATAATAAATTTACTTTTTATTGGTGTTCAATTTGCCCACATACAGAATAACACCCAGTGCTCAGCCTGTCAGTACCCGTCATCCATTCACACCCACCCCCGCCCTCCTCCCCTTCCATCACCCCTAGTTCATTTCCCAGAGTTAGGAGTCTTTATGTTCTGTCTCTATTTCTGATATTTCCCACACATTTCTTCTCCGTTCCCTTATATTCCCTTTCATTCTTATTTATATTCCCCAAGTGAATGAGAACATGCAATGTTTGTCCTTCTCCGATTGACTTACTTCACTCAGCATAATACCTTTCAGTTCCATCCACTTTGAAGCAAATGGTGGGTATTTGTCATTTCTAATGTCTGAGCAAGGCCCACCTTTTCTCTCTCTTCATCTTCTGAGTCTCCTATGATATGAAAGTTATTGTTTTAATAAGTGGCTGACTTCCCTACGTCTGTCTCTGTGGTCCATAACCTTTCTTGTTTTGAAGGCTTCCCCTTGGGACTGCATCTCAGTTATAGCATTTTAAACATTGGCCTGACTAGATTTTAGTTCTTTTATTTCTACAGTAAAGGTTTCTCTAGTTTTCTTCTGTGCTCTTTTTCTAGCCCAGCTGCTGTCTTTATAATCATTGTTTTAAACTGTAGTTAGACATCATATATGTGTATTGATGAACTTCCTGGCTGTGAGTAGAACCTCATGTTATTTTATGGAGGTGAATTTCTCCATCTCATTATTTTTTCCAGAAAAGAAAGATGGAAGAAAAAGAAAAAACAAGAAAAACAATAACAAGCCCCCCCCCCAAAAAAAACCCACCAGATTATTTTAGCCTGCTTGTTAAAGATTCTAAATCCCAAAGTAAGAAAAACAATTAAAGTACCATGAAAGTAAATATAAGAAATATATACAGTACATACAGAAAAATTAAAATAAGGCAATTAATAAAAAAGAATCAAAGAAAATAAATGACAATAAAGCACAAAGTACAAAGGAAACTAGACCCTACTTTCCAGGCAGAGCTGAAGCCCTGCAGCCTCTGTGGTCCGACAACTTGGTGGCAGCGAATGGTCTGTGCAGGGTCTCCGGATGGGTCTTGGCGCTGATTCTCAGGTGCACATCTGCCTGGGAGATGCACCTGCGGGTTCAGAGGCGGGGTGGGCGTCAGCGTCTCTGGCCTCCAGTGGGCGGCGCTGTGCTGCTCCCTGAGTCTCCGTGCTGATTGGCGGGATGTGGGTGGGGACCCTGGGTCCTCTGGCTCTGGGGCTGAGCATCCCGCCCTGTCTGCAGGGGCCTCGACAGAAGAGCCGCCAAGCCCCCGGGTCTCCGCGACTTCTCTCAGAACCCTGCTTTTACTCTGCCTGCATCCGAGCTTCTTTTGGTTTTGTTTTTTTATTTCAGACTGTTGTGCCCAAGATTGCAAATCCGAGAAACCACCGAGAAGCCAACACTGATGCAAACACATGAGGGTTTATTTACAAGCTCGAGCTTGTGTCCAAGGACACCTGACATAGCGGAGCAGGGACTTGGACCCTGAGGTGAGTTTTAGCTTAGTTTTAAGTGCTGGTCTTGGGACCTCCAGGAGGGCTGGAGCAATTCCTCACGTTCTGTTTACATTTTGATATGGGGCCTTCAAGGGCATTGAGCTCTGTTCTCATTTTAATAGGGGCTTCCTGCCCTTGGCCTGAACTCAGTTTTTATTCTATTGTGGGGCTTTCTAGGACATTAAACTGTAAACAGTAAAGGTTCCACAACTGGAAGGGGAACTCACAACGTCCCTATATGCTGAAGACGTGGTACTAGAAAGAGGAAACCTGAGAGCCTCCACCAAATCCTGTTAGAAATAAGGAGTGAGTTCAGGAAAGTCATGGGACACAAACTGACCCTACAGAGCAGAGTAGCCTTGCTGGGTCCCGACAATGAGCACTCAGGAAGGAAAGGAAGGACGTGACTCCCTTCTCAGGAGCATCACAGAGAATAAATAATGAGACTGAACCAAAGGAGCACAAGACTTGTGCACTGAGCCAACCAGTCTCTGGGAGGCCGTCCTGGGCTCGTGGGGTGGGAGCCTCATCTTGTGAAAATGTCCACAGTTCCTGAAGCGACCCTCAGTTTCAATGTCATTCGTATCAAAATCATGGTGGCAGGTTTTAGAAATAGGAAAAAAAACCCATAGCATCTATCCGCCCCCACAAATGACCCTGGACATCAAATCAGTATTGGAGAAGCAGGACAGAGTGGGACACAGCACTTTCCTATTTCAAACGATGTCACAGAGACACATGATATAGCAGTGTTGTTCTCGGGCTCCTGGCTGACTCTGTCGGTTAAGCATTCGACACCTGACCTCACCTCCAGTCCTGATCTCGGGATCGTGAGTTCTAGCCCTGGGCTGGACTAAGGACGAGGTGTGGAGCCTACTTAAACAAACCAGACCCAGGGGGAGTGGTCCTGGCATAAGCTGAAGGAGCAGAACAGAGAGTCCAGAAAGAATTGTGCTCTGGGATCCCTGGGTGGCGCAGCGGTTTAGCGCCTGACTTTGGCCCAGGGCGCGATCCTGGAGACCCGGGATCGAATCCCACGTCGGGCTCCCGGTACATGGAGCCTGCTTCTCCCTCTGCCTGTGTCTCTGCCTCTCTCTCTCTCTCTCTCTGTGTGACTATCATAAATAAATAAAAATTAAAAAAAAAACTTTAAAAAAAATTTAAAAAAAAAAAAAAGAATTGTGCTCTGATACAACTGATTTTTTAACTTAATTTAATTTAAACCCAATTAATTAACGTATAGTGTATTATACTTTCAGAGGAAGAATTCAGGGATTCACCAGTTGGAGATAACAGCAGTGCACGTGACATCATGTGCCCTCCTTCATGCTGGTCCCCTGTTATCCCCAACCTCCAGCTGCCCTCAGTTTGTTTCCTATCATTAAGAGTCTGTATTTCCTGCATCTGTTTTTATCATATTTGTTTTTCCTTCCCTTTACAGTTGTTATCTGCTTTGCTTCTTTAATTCCATCTATGAATGACACCACAGGGTCATTCTCTTTCCTGACTGATTTATTTCACTTAACATGATCCCTCTAGTTCTATCCACGTCATTGCAAATGGCAAGATTTCCTTCTCTTTGATAGCTGAGTACCATTCCTCTCTCTATGACCATCATCTATCTCCCATCCTCTTTATCCATCATCTGCCCAAGGGCACCAAGTCTCCTCCCACAGTGTGGCTACTGTGGACCCGGCTGCTGTGGAAATTGGGGTGCAGGTGTCACGAGTCTCACTGCATCTGTATCTTCGGAGTGAGCTCCAGGCCGTTCACCTGCTGGTCGCAGGGCAGCTCTATTTGTAACTTCCTGAGGAGCCTCCACACTGTCCAGGTCGGCTGCACTAGCCCTGCAGTCCCACCCACAGTGGAAGAGTGTTGAGTGAGTTTTGCAGGACGTGGTAAAAGTCTGGTCCACATTTCATTTCGTGTCCTGCGGGCTCCAATTCCTTGTCCTTAACTATTTCTGTGGAAACCGGGTGTTGGGCTCCGTTTCAGTGAGATGTTTCCGAAGCTAACAGGCCCCAGCTGGAGCCTGGATGAGGCAGGTGCGGCCTCTGGAACACCCGAATCCTCCTGCATGGCCTCCTGCAGCGCCTGAGTGTCCCGCAGGGGGCACCCGAGCCCAGGCCCCACCCAGGGGTGTGCATGCACAGTAGGCCTCCTCTGCCTTCACTAACAGGAGCCAGCTTGTGCTGGGGAGGCCTGAGGAGGACATGGGGACGCGTCCATGCTGATGAATCCCAGCCTCCTCAGGACCCGCGGGAAGTCTCAGGGGGAAATTGGGCCAGGTTCACGCTGACAGGAGCCCTGGTCTCCTCAGGACCAGCGCTGAGGTTCAGGAAGATGTGGGTCGCATCCACGCTGCCTGGAGCCCTGGGCCGCCTCAGGTCCCATGGGGAGGCTTCAGGAAGAAGTGGCACTGCTTCCACTCTGGCAGGAGCTCCCGGCCCCCTCAGGACATAAGTTGAGGCTTCTGGAAGCTGGGTGCCGCATTCACGGTGACAGGAACCCCCATCCTCCTCAGGACCTGCACTTTGGCTTCGGGACGTATGGGGATGCATCTATGCTGACAGGAGCCCACAGCCTCCTCAGGACTCGCGGTGAGTTTTCTGGGGGATGTGGGGCCATGCCCAGGCTGACAGGAGCTCCCGGCCTCCTGAGGACTTGCTGTGAGGGTTCCAGTGGATGTGAGGCATAGTCCACAGTGATAGGAGACCCGGCGTCCTCAGGACTTGCTGACTATGACTCAGGAATATGTGGGGCCACGTCCGCACTCACATGAGCCTGGATTACTCAGGTCCCCGTGGAGGACTCTTGAGGCGCTGTTGGGGGCCACGTCCACATCAGAAGGGACTACTCACAACCATAGGGTAAGTGAATGGGTAGAATAAATGGTAGGGTCAGGGGAGGGGAGGCAGTTGGTGGTTAGGCTTAGGTTAGATGTTAGGAGTTATGATTATGCTTATGGTTACGGATTAGAGGTTAGTTGAGGCATAAGTGTAAGGGTCAGTAGTTAAGAGTTAGGATGGGGGTTAGGGTTAGGGACAGGATTTAGAGTTAGGGTTAGGGTTTAGGCTCTAGGGATTAGGGCAGGAGGTTTGGAGTTTGGGTTAGGGTTATGGTTAGAGTGAGGGTTGGGCTTAGGTTTGCAGTTAGGGTTAGGGGTTAGGGTGTGAGTTAGGGTTAGGGATAAGTGTTAGGGGTTAGGGTAAAAGTTAGGGCTAGGTTTAGGGTTAGGGCGAGGATTAGGTTTAGGATAGGTGTTAGGGCTAGGGTTAGGGTTAGTGTTTAGTTAGGGATTAGGTCAGGTCAGGGTTAGGGTTGGGGTTGAGGTTGGGGTTGGGTTAGGATTAGGGTTAGGGGTTAGGGGTTAGGGTTAGGATTAGGGGTTAGGGGTTAGGGTTAGGGTTAGGGTTAGGATTAGGGGTTAGGTGTTAGGGTTAGGGGTTAGGGTTAGGGTTGGGGTTAGAATTGGGGTTAGGGTTAGGGTTAGGTTAGGGTTAGGTTAGGGTTGGGTTAGGGGTTAGGGGTTCGCGTTAGGGGTTTGGGTTAGGGGTTGGGGTTAGGGTTAGGGGTTAGGGTTAGGGGTTAGGGTCAGGGTCAGGGTCAGGGTTAGAGGGTTAGGGTTAGGGTTAGGGGTAGGTGTAGGGGTAGTGTTAGGGTTAGGGGTTAGGGTTTAGGATTAGGGTTAGGGGTTGGGGTTAGGGTTAGGGTTAGGGTTGTGGTTAGCGTTTAGGGTTAGGTGTTGGTGTTGCGGTTGGGGTTAGTGTCAGGGTCAGGGTCAGGGGTTAGGGGTTAGGGTTAGTGTCAGGGTCAGGGTCAGGGGTTAGGGGTTAGGGTTAGTGTCAGGGTCAGGGTCAGGGGTTAGGGTTAGGGGTTAGGGTTAAGGGTTAGGGATTAGGGTTAGAGGGTTAGAGTTAGGGTTAGGGGGTTAGGGTTAGGGGTTAGGGGTTAGGGTTATGGTTAGGGTTAGAGGGTTAGGGTAAGAGGGTTAGGGTTAGAGGGTTAGGGTTAGAGGTTTAGGGTTAGAGGGTTAGGGTTAGGGGTTAGGGTTAGGGTTAGGGGTTAGGGTTAGGGATTATGGGTTTGGGTTAGGGTTAGGGTTAGGGTTAGGGTTAGGGTTTAGGTACACTTAGAGTTAGGGTTAGGGTACTGTTTAGGGTTAGGTTTTGGGTTAGGGTTAGGTTTAGTTTATGGGATAGGGTTAGGGTTAGGGTTAGGGTTAGTTTACGTGTTAGGGATAGGCTTAGGGTGAGGGTTAGGTTTAGGTTAGGGTTAGGGTTAGGTTTAGATATGTTTAGGGTTATGATTAGAGTTAGGGTTAGGTTTAGGGGTAGTTTTAGTGTGAGGGTACGGGTTATGTTAAGCGTTAGGGTAGGGCATGATTTAGGGTTAGGGTACGGGTTAGGGTTAGTTTTAGGGTTAGGATTAGGTTACGGGTTAGGGTTAGTGTTAGGGTACTATTTAGGTTTAGTGTACGGGTTAGCATTAGGGTTGGTGTTAGCGTAAGGGTTAGGGTACGGGTTAGGTTATTGTTTGGGTTAGGGTCAGGGTTAGATTTAGGTTACGTGTTAGAGTTAGGGTACTGGTTAGGGTTAGAATACGGGTTAGGGTTAGTGTATGGGTTAGGTTTGCGGTTAGGGTATGGTTTAGGGTTAGGGTACGGTTTAGGGTTAGGGTACGGGTTACGGTTAGTGTTCGGTTGGGGTTAGGGTACGGGTAGGGTAAGGGTTAGGGTTAGGTTAGGGTAAGTGTTGAGGTTAAGGGTTATGGATAGTGTTAAGGGTTATGGGTTAGGGGTTAGGTATTAGGGGTTAGAGGTAGTGTTAGGCTTAGGGTTAAGGTTTGGGGATACGGTTAGGGTTAGGGGTTAGGGTTAGGGTTTGGTTTAGGGTTAGGGTTAAGGGTTAGGGTTAAAGTTAGGGGTTAGGGTCTTGGGTTAGGGTTAGGGGTTAGGGTTTGGGTTAGTGTTAGGGTTAAGGGTTAGGGTTAAGGATTAGGGTTAGGGTTAGGGTTAGGTTTAGGGATTATGGGTTTGGGTTAGGGTTAGGGGTTAGGTTTTGGGTTAGGGTTAGGTTTAGGAGTTAGGCTTATGGTTTGGGTTAGGGTTAGGTTTAGGGTTAGTGTTAAGAGTTAGGGTTAAGGGTTAGGGTTAGGGGTTAGGGGTTTGGGTTAGGGTTAGGGTTAGGGGTTAGGGGTTAGGGGTAAGGGTTAGGTTTAGGGTTGGTGTTGGGTTTGGGGTTGGGGTTGGTTTTAGGGTTAGGGTTAGAGTAAGGGGTTAGGGTTGGGTTTAGGGATGGGGTTTGGGTTAGGGTTAGGGATTAGGGGTTAGGGTTATGGTTATGGTTAGGGTACAGCTTAGGGTTAGTGTTAGGATACGGGTTAGGGTACGGGTTAGGTTTAGGGTATGGGATAGGGTTAGGGTACGGGTTAGGTTTAGGGTACAGGTTAGTGTTAGGGTGCACGTAAGATTAGGGATAAGGTACGGGTTAGGGTTAGGGTACGGGTTAGGGTTAGGGTACGGGTTAGGGTTAGGGTTAGGTTATGGGTTAGTGTATGGGTTAGGTTTCGGGTTAAGTTTAGGGTTAATGTTAGGGTTAGGTTTAGGGTTAGGGTTAGGTTGAGGGGTTAGGGTTAGGTTTAGGTTTAGGGTTAGGGTTAGGGTTACGGTTAGAGTACGGGTTACGGTTAGGGTTAGGGATGGGTTAGGTTTAGGTTAGGGTACTGGTTAGTATACGTGTTAGGGTACGGGTTAGGGTTAGAGTACGGGTTAGGGTTAGGGTTAGGGTCGGGTTAGTGTTAGTGTAAGGGTTAGGGTTAGGGTTATTGTACGGGATAGGGTTAGGTTTAGGGTACGGGTTAGGGTACGGTTAGGGTACGGGTTAGTTTTAGTGTACGGGTTAGAGTTAGGGTACAGGTTAGGGTTAGGTTTAGGTTACGGGTGAGTGTTAGGGTTAGGGTATGGGTTAGTGTATGGGTTAGGTTTCAGGTTAGGTTTAAGGTTAGGTTTAGAGTTAGGGGTTAGGGTTAGTGTTAGTGTTAGGGTTAGGGTTAGGTTAGGGTGAGGGGTTAGGGTTAGGCTTAGGGTTAGAGGTTAGGGTTAGGTAGGGTTAGGTTTAGGGTTAAGTGTTAGGTTTAAGGGTTAGGGATAGGGTTAGGGTTAGGGGTTAGGTGTTAGGGGTAGGTTTAGGGTTAAGGGTTATTGTTAAGGTTTAGGGTTAGTGTTAGTGTTAGGGGTAAGGGCTAGGGTTAGGTGTTAGGGTTAGTGTTAGTATTAGGGTTAAGGTTAGGGGTTAAGATTAGGGTTAGGTGTTAGGGTTAGGATATGTGTTAGGGTTAGGGTTAAGGGTTAGGGTTAGTTTTAGGGGTAGGGTTATTAGGGGTTCAGGTTAGGGTTAGGGTTAGGGATAAGGTTAGCGTTAGGGTTTAGGTTTAGGTTTTGGTTTAGGGTAGGGTTAGGGGTTAGGGTTTAGGGATAAGGTTAGGGTTAGGTGTTCGGGTTATGGTTAGTGTTAGGGGTTAGGGTTAGGGTTATGGTTAGGTACGTATTAGGGTTAGGGTTAGGATACTGGTTAGGGGACGGGTTAGGGGACTGGTTAGTGTTAGAGTACTGGTTAGGTTTAGGGTTAGGGGACGGGTTAGTGTACGGTTTAGGGTACGGGCTTAGTGTTAGGGTTCGGGTTAGTGTATGGGTTAGGGTATGGGTTAGGGTACCGGTTAGGGTTGGGGTACAGGTCAAGGTTAGGGTACCTGTTACAGTTAGGGTACGGGTTAGGGTTACGGTACGGGTTAAGTTAAGGTTAGTGTTCGGGTTAGGGTTAGGGGTTAGGGTTAGGGTTAGGGTTAAGGGTTAGGGTTAAGGGTTAGTGTTAGGATAGGTTTAGTGTAGGGGTTAGGGTTAGGGATTTGATTTGATTCGATTATTTTTGATTCTATTCGTTTCCATTATTTTCAAATCGATTTGATGTGAATCAATTATTTTCGAATCGATTCGTTTTAATTCGATTCGATTCGATTCATTTTGATTTGATTATTTTCGATTAGATTCATTCAATTCGATTATTTTCGATTCGATTCGATTATTTTCAATTCGATTTGATTCTTTTCAATTCGTTTCAATTATCCATTCGAATCGATTCGATTATTTTCGATTCGATTATTTTCAATTCGATTCGATTATTTTCGATTCGATTTGATTATTTTCGATTCAATTCAATTTGATTATTTTCGATTCGATTCGATTATTTTCGATTCAATTTGATTATTTTCGATTCAATTCAATTCGATTGTTTTCGATTCGATTCGATTCGATATGAATCGATTATTTTCTATTTGATTAGATTCGATTCTTTTCGATTTGATTCAATTTGATTCGTTTCTTTTCAATTCGATTCAATTCTTTTCGATTCGATTGTTTTCATTTCCATTCTATTTGATTGTTTTCGATTCGTTTGATTCGATTGGATTATTTTCAATTCGATTAGATTCTCTTCGATTCCATTCTTTTCAATTCGATTTGATTCTTTTCAATTCGATTCGATTCATTCAAACAATCGAATGGAATCGAATTGAAAAGACTTGATTCGAATCGAATAGAAAAGAATCGAATCGAATAAAATCAAATCAAAAAGAATCGAATCGAATCAAATCAAATCAAAAAGAATCGAATCGAATCAAAAAGAATCAAAACGAATTGAAAAAATCGAATTGAATCGAATAGAATTGAAAAGAATCAAATCGAATCAAATCAAAAAGAATCTAATCAAATCGATAAAAATCGAAACGAATTGAATCAAATCGAATAGAATCGAATCGAATGACATCGAAAAGAAGCGAATCTTAAAGAATCGAATCCAGTTGAAAAGAATCGAATCAAATTGAATCTAATCGAAAAGAATCGAATCAAATCAAAAAGATTCGAAATGAATTGAAAAAGATTCGATTCGATTCGATTCGATTAATTTCGATTGAATTCGATTATTTTTGTTTCGATTCGATTCTTATTGATTCGATTCGATTTTCGATTCGAATCGATCCTTTTCAATTCGATTATTTTAGATTCGATTCGATTATTTTAGATTCAATTTGATTCAATTATTTTCGATTAGATTCGATTCGATGCGAATCGGTAATTTTCGATTTGATTTGATTCGATTCGAATATTATCGATTCGATTTGATTCAATTCTTTTCGAATCGATTCGATTATTTTTGATTCGATTCGATTCTTTTTGGTACGATTCGATTTGATTCTTTTAGATTCGATTGTTTTCGTTTCGATTCGATTCGATATGATTCGATTCTCTTCGATTCACGTCGGTTCGATACGAATCAATTCCATTCGATTCTTTTCGATTCGATTCGATTCTTTTTGATTCGATTTGATTCTTTTTGATTCAATTCCATATTTTTCAATTCTATTCGATTCGATTCTTTTCGATTCGATTCGATTCTTTTCTATTCTATTCGATTCGATTCTTTTTGATTCAATTCCATTCTTTTCGATTCAATTCGATTCTTTTCATTCTGATTTGATTCGATTCGATTCTTTTTTATTTGATTCGAATCTTATCGATTCGATTTGATTCGATTCGATTGATTTCGATTTGATTCAATTCGATTTTTTCCATTCGATTCGATTCTTTTCGATTCGATTCAATTCGATTCTTTTCGATTCAATTCTTTTCGATTCAATTTGATTCTTTTTGATTCAATTCGATTCGATTTTTTCAACTCGATTCGATTTTTTGGATTCGATTTGATTCTTTTCGATTCGATTCGATTCTTTTCGATTCGATTCGATTCGATTCGATTCTGTTCGATTCGAATCGATTACTTTCCATTCGATTCGTTTCGATTCGATTATTTTCGATTCGATTTGTTTCGATTATTTTTTATTCGATTCGATTCGTTTTGATTCGATTATTTTCAATTCAATTCGTTTCGATTCGATTCAAATATAATTGATTAGATTCGTTTCGATTCGATTATTTTTGATTCGATTCATTTCGATTCGATTCAATTATTTTTGATTCGATTCGATTCGATTATTCTCGATTCAATTCGTTTCGATTAGATTCGATTCTATTCTTTTCAATTCAATTGAATTTTTTTGATTCGATTCGATTCTATCGATTCATTTCTTTTTGATTTGATTCTATTCTTTTCATTCATTTCGATTTGATTCGTTTCTTTTCATTTCAAATCGATTCGATTCGATTCGATTTTTTCAACTCGATTTGATTATTTTCTATTCAATTCAATTCTTTTCGATTCGATTTGATTCGAGTCTTTTCTATTCGATTCGATTCGATTCTTCTCGATTCTTTTCGATTCCTTCCAATTCGATTTTATTCTTTTCGATTCTTTTCAACTTGATTCGATTCGATTCGGTCTTTTCAAATCGATTCAATTCTTTTTTTTTATTGGTGTTCAGTTTACTAACGTACAGAATAATACCCAGTGCCCGTCACCCATTCACTCCCACCCCCCGCCCTCCTCCCCTTCTACCACCCCTAGTTCGTTTCCCAGAGTTAGCAGTCTTTACGTTCTGTCTCCCTTTCTGATATTTCCCACACATTTCTTCTCCCTTCCCTTATTTTCCCTTTCACTATTATTTATATTCCCCAAATGAATGAGAACATATAATGTTTGTCCTTCTCCGACTGACTTACTTCACTCAGCATAATACCCTCCAGTTCCATCCACGTTGAAGCAAATGGTGGGTATTTGTCATTTCTAATAGCTGAGTAATATTCCATTGTATACATAAACCACATCTTCTTTATCCATTCATCTTTCGTTGGACACCGAGGCTCCTTCCACAGTTTGGCTATAGTGGCCATTGCTGCTAGAAACATCGGGGTGCAGGTGTCCCGGCGTTTCATTGCATTTGTATCTTTGGGGTAATCAACAGTGCAATTGCTGGGTCGTAGGGCAGGTATATTTTTAACTGTTTGAGGAACCTCCACACAGTTTTCCAGAGTGGCTGCACCAGTTCACATTCCCACCAACAGTGTAAGAGGGTTCCCTTTTCTCCGCATCCTCTCCAACATTTGTTGTTTCCTGCCTTGTTAATTTTCCCCATTCTCACTGGTGTGAGGTGGTATCTCATTGTAGTTTTGATTTGTATTTCCCTGATGGCAAGTGATGCAGAGCATTTTCTCATATGCATGTTGGCCATGTCTATGTCTTCCTCTGTGAGATTTCTGTTCATGTCTTTTGCCCATTTCATGATTGGATTGTTTGTTTCTTTGGTGTTGAGTTTAATAAGTTCTTTATAGATCTTGGAAACTAGCCCTTTATCTGATATGTCATTTGCAAATATCTTCTCCCATTCTGTAGGTTGTCTTTGAGTTTTGTTGACTGTATCCTTTGCTGTGCAAAAGCTTCTTATCTTGATGAAGTCCCAATAGTTCATTTTTGCTTTTGTTTCTTTTGCCTTTGTGGATGTATCTTGCAAGAAGTTACTATGGCCGAGTTCAAAAAGGGTGTTGCCTGTGTTCTTCTCTAGGATTTTGATGGAATCTTGTCTCACATTTAGATCTTTCATCCATTTTGAGTTTATCTTTTTGATCGACCCTTTTGATTTGATTTGATTCTTTTCGAATTGATTCGATTCGATTCTTTTCGATTTGAGTTTTTTCGATTCGATTCGATCCTTTTTGATTCGATTTGTTTCGATTTTTTTCCATTCGATTCGATTCGATTCTTTTCATTTTGATTCGAATTCGATTCTTTTAGATTCGAATCGATTCGATTCGATTCTTTTGATTCGATTTGATTCGATTCTTTTCAATGGGATTCGAGTCCATTCAGTTCAATTCAATTCAAATCGATTTTTTTCGATTCGATTCAATTCTTTTTGATCTAGAAGATTCCATTCTTTTTGTTTCGATTCGATTGGATTCTTTTTGATTCTCTTCGATTCTTTTCGATTCGATTTTATTTGATCATTTGTGAATTGACTTGATAAGATTCGTTTCAATTCTTTTCGATTGGATTCTTTTCGATTCAATCCTTTCAATTCGTTTCAATTCGTTTCGATTCGATTATTTGATTCGATTCGATTCGAATCTTTTCGATTCGATTGGATTCTTTTCGATTCGATTCGATTCTTTTTTTTTAAATATCTATTTATTTATTTATTTATGATAGTCACAGAGAGAGAGAGAGAGAGAGAGGCAGAGACACAGGCAGAGGGAGAAGCAGGCTCCATGCACCGGGAGCCCGATGTGGGATTCGATCCCGGGTCTCCAGGACCACGCCCTGAGCCAAAGGCAGGCGCCAAACCGCTGCGCCACCCAGGGATCCCCTCGATTCGATTCTTATTGATTCATTTCTTTTCAATTCAATTCGATTCGATTTTTTCAATTCGATTTAATTTTTTTAGATTCGATTCTATTGATTCAATTCGATTGTTTTCAATTCGATTCTTTTCGATTTGATTCGATTCTTTTTGATATGATTCGATTCTTTTGGATTCAATTTGATTTGATTCGATTTGATATGATTCTTTTTGCTTCGATTCGATTCTTTTCAATTCGATTTGATTCTTTTCGATTCTTTTCAATTTGATTCGATTCGATTTTTTCTGTTCGATTCGTTTCGATTCGATTCGATTTGAATTATTATTTTTTTATTTTTTTATTTGATTATTTTTTTATTTGATTCGATTCAATTATTTTCTATTCGATTCGTTTCAATTCGATTCCATTATTTTTGATTTGATTCTATTTGAATCGATTATTTTTGATCGATTTGTTTCGATTCGATTCGATTTGATTATTTTTGATTCGATTCGAATCGATTCGATTTCGATTCTCTTTGTTTCGAATCGATTCGAATCGATTGTTTTTTTTTTATTCGATTCGATCATTTTCTCTTCAATTCGTTTCTATTCGGTTATTTTCAATTTGATTTGTTTCGATTTGATTCGATTTGATTATATTGATTCGATTCGATTCGAATATTATCGATTCGATTCGTTTCTATTCGATTTGATTCAATTCGATTCAATTCGATTCGATTCGATTTATTTCAATTCGTTTTGATTTAATTCGATTAATTTCGATTCAATTCGATTCGATTCGATTATTTTCGATTCGATTATTTTTGATTCGATTATTTTCGATTCGATTCGTTTCGATTAGATTATTTTTTATTTGATTCGTTTCGATTCGATTCGATTCGATTCGATTATTTTCGATTTGATTCATTTTGATTCGATTATTTTTGATTCAATTCATTTAGATATGATTCGATTCAATTATATTCGATTCGATTCGTTTCGATTCAATTATTTTCGATTCGATTCATTTCGATTCGATTCGATTCAATTAACTTTGTTTCGATTCGATTTGATTATTTTCGATTCGATTTATTTCGATTCGATTATTTTCAATTTGATTCGATTTATTTCAAATCATTTCGATTCGATTCGATTAATTTCGATTCGATTAGTTTTGATTATTTCAATTCGAATAGTTTCGATTCGATTATTTTCGATTTGATTCGTTTCGATTAGATTATTTTCGATTCGATTCATTTCGATTCGATTCAATTATTTTCGATTTGATTCGATTATTTTCCATTTGATTCGTTTTGATTCGATTATTTCAATTCGTTTCGTTTCGATTCGTTTTGATTCTATTATTTTCGATTCGATTCGTTTCAATTCTATTATGTTCGATTCAATTCGTTTCGATTCGATTTGATTCGATTGGTTTCTATACTATATTCGATTTTATTCGTTTCGATTCAATTCGATTCGATTAATTTCTATAACATTCGATTCAATTCGATTCAATTATTTTTTATTCGATTCATTAGATTCAATTATTTTTGATTCGATTTGTTTCAATTCGATTCAATTATTTTCCAATCGATTCGTTTCAATTCGATTATTTTCGATTCGTTTCTATTCGATTCGATTCAATTCGATTATTTTCGATTCGATTCGTTTACATTCGATTATTTTCGTTTTGATTCGTTTCAATTCGATTTGATTCGATTATTTTCGATTCGATTCGTTTCGATTAGATTCGATTCGATTTGGTTAATTTTGATTGGATTCGATTCCTTTATTTTCGATTCGATTCGATTCTTTTTGTTTCAATTCACTTCAATTCTATTGGATTCGATTATTTTCAATTCGATTCGTTTTGATACTATTGGATTCAGTTTGTTTCGATTCAATTCGATTCGTTTAATTTTGATTCGATTTGTTTCGATTATTTTCAGCTGATTCGTTCCGAATCGATTTGATTTTTTTCGATTCAATACGTTTCGATTAGATTCGATTAGATTATTTTCGATTCGATTCGATTCGATTATTTTGGATTCGATTATTTTCGATTCGATTCGTTTATATTCGATTATTTTCGTTTTGATTCGTTTCAATTCGATTCTGTTCGATTCGATTTCTTTCGAGTAGATTCGATTCGATTCAGTTAATTTCGATTGGATTCGATTCCTTTATTTTCGATTCGATTCATTTCGATTCGATTATTTTTGTTTCAACTTGCTTCAATTCTATTGGATTCGATTATTTTCGAATTGATTCATTTCGATTCGATTCAATTATATTCGACTCGATTATTTTCGATTCGATTATTTTCGATTTGATTCGTTTCGATACTATTAGAATCAATTTGTTTCGATACAGTTCGATTCGTTTAATTTTGATTCGATTTGTTTCGATTATTTTCAGCTGATTTGTTCCAATTTGATTCGATTCGATGTTTTTCGATTCGATATGTTTCGATTAGATTCGATTAGATTATTTTTGATTCGATTCGATTATTTTGGATTCGATTCGGTTTGATTCGATTCGATTTTTTTGGATTTGATTCAACTTGATTCGATTCCTTTCGATTCGATTCTTTTCGATTCGTTTTGACACTTTTCGATTCGATTTGCTTCGATATTTTCCACTCGATTCAATTTTTTCGATTCAATTCGATTCGATTCTTTTCGATTCATTTCGATTCGATTCTTTTCTCTTCGATTCTTTTCTATTCGAATTGAATTGAATTGAATCGATTCAATTATTTTCGAGTCGATTCTTTTCGATTCAATTATTTTCAATTCAATTCATTTCGATTCGGTTGGATTCGAATACTTTTGATTCGATTCAATTGGATTCTATTATTTTCTATTTCATTTCGAATCTATTCTATTCAATTTTTTCGATATGATTTGTTTCTTCTTTATTTGATTTGTTTCTATTCTTTTCAATTTGATTCGATTTGATTCTTTTTGATTCGATTCTTTTCGATTCGATTCGATTCGATCTTTTGCGATTCCATTCGATTTTTTTCGTTTGAATTGATTTGATTCTTTTCGTTTCGATTTGATAGTTATCAATTCGTTTCTTTTCAATTCTTTTCGATTCGATTCTTTTCAATTCGAATCTTTCTATTTGAGTCATTTCGATTTGAATTCCCTTCTTTTCAAGACAATTCGATTCGATTCTATTCTTTCAATTTGATTTGATTCTTTTCACTTCCATTCGATTCGATTCTTTTCATTCGGTGTGATTCGATTCGATTTTTTTCGATTCGAGACTTTTCGATTCGAATTTCTTTCTTTTCGAATCAATTCAATTCGATTATTTTCATTTCGATTCGATTCGATCACTTTCAATTTATTTGTTTCGATCCAATTATTTTCGATTCAATTCGTTTCGATTTGATTATTTTTGATTTGATTCGATTAGTTTTGATTCGATTCGATTTGATTATTTTCGATTCGATTCGTTTCATTATATTCGATTCGGTTAATTTCAATTTGATTATATTCCCTTATTTTCGATTCGATTCATTTCACTTCGATTATTTTCGTTTCGATTCACTTCAATTCGATTCGTTTTGATTCGTTTATTTTCTTTTTTTTATTTTTTATTTTTTTTGATTCGTTTATTTTCGATTGGATTCGTTTCGATTCGATTCGATTCAATTCGTTTCGATTCAATTCGATTCGATTAATTTTGATTCCATTTGATTCGAATATTTTCGGCTGATTTGTTTCGATTCGATTCGATTCTATTATTTTCGATTCGATTTGTTTCGATTCGATTATTTTCGATTTGATTCGATTCGATTATTTTCGATTTGATTCGTTTTGATTCGATTCGATTCGATTATTTTCTATTCGATTCTATTCGATTCTATTCCTTTCTATTCGATTCTTTTTGATTTGATTCTTTTCGATTCCTCGATTCAATTGTTTTGTATTCGATTCTCTTTGATTCGATTCGATTCTTTTCGATTCGATTCTTTTCGATTCATTTCGTTTCGATTCGATTCTTTTCGATTCGATTCTTTTCGAATCGATTTGATTCTTTTGGATTCGATTCTATTTGATTCGATTTTCAACTCGATTCGATTCTTTTCGATTCAATTTGATTCTTTTCGATTCAATTCGATTCAATTCTTTTCGATTCGATTCTTCTCGATTCTTTTCGATTCCTTTCAATTCGATTCGATTCTTTTCGATTTTTTCGATTCGATTCGATTCGTTTTTTTCGAATCAATTCAATTATTTTCGATCGACCCTTTCGATTCGATTAGATTCTTTTCGATTCAATTTGATTAGATTCTTTTCGATTTGAGTCTTTTCGTTTCGATTCGATGCTTTTCGATCGACTCTTTTCGATTCCATTTGATTTGTTTCGATTCGATTTGATTCGATTCCTTTCGATTGGATTCGTTTCGATTAGATCGATACGATTCGATTCTTTTCAATTCTTTTCAATTCTTTTCAATTCGATTCGATTCGATTCGATTTTTTTCGATTCAATTCGATTTTTTTCGATTCGATTCCTTTCTTTTGATTCGATTGGATTGTTTTCGATCGACTCCTATCGATTCCATTCGATTCTTTTCGATTTGATTCGATTCGATTCTTTCCATTTGAGTCTTTTCGATTTGATTCGATTCTTTTCGATCGACTCTTTTCGTTTTTATTCGATTCGTTTAGATTCGATTCGATTCCATTCTTTCGATTCGATTCTTTTCGATTAGATCGATACAATTTGTTCTTTTCGATTCTATCGATTCGATTCTTTTCTATTTGATTTGATTCTTTTCGATTCAATTCGATGCTTTTCGATTCATTTCTTTTCAATTTCATTCGATTCGATCCAATTTTTTCAATTCGATTCGATTCTTTACAATTCGAATCAATTTGATTCTTTTGGATTCGATTCGATTTGAATCAATTCGATTCTTTTCGATTCGATTATTTTCTATTCGATTCGATTTTTTCGAATGGATTCGATTCTTTTCGATTGACTTCTTTCTATTCGATTCGGTTCTTTTCTATTCGATTTGATTTGATTCTTTTTGATTCAATTCTTTTCTATTTGATTCGATTCTTTTCGATTGACACTTTTCGATTCAATTCGTTTCGATTTGATTCGATTCAATTCTTTTCGATTGGATTCTTTTCGATTCGATTCTATTCTTTTCGATTTGATTATTTTCGATTCGTCGATTCGATCCTTATCGATTCTATTCTTTTCGATTCGATTCTTTTCGTTTCAATTCGATACGATTCATTTCGAATCGATTCAATCTTTTTCAATTCGATTCTTTTCCATCCGATTCGATTTTTTTAGATTCGATTCTTTTTTATTTGGTTTGTTTCTATTCTTTTCGTTTCGATTTGATTCAAATTTTTTCCGATCGATTAGATTCTTTTCGATTCGATTTGATTCGATTCGATCTTTTTCGATTCAGTTCTATTCGGTTTTTTTCGTTTCGATGCGATACTTTTCGATTCATTTCTTTTCGATTCTATTCGATTCGATTCTTTTCTATTCGATTTGAAACGAATCGAGAAGAATCGAATCGAATGAAATCGCATAGAAAATAATCGATTTGAATCGTATTGAAAAGATCGAATCGTATCGATTCGAATTGAATCGATTCGAGTCGATTCGATTCTTTTCGATTTGATTCGATTTGATTCTATTCATTTCATTTCCATTCAATTCGATTTTTTTGTTTCGCTGTGATTTGATTCAATTTTTTTCGATTTGCTTTAATTTGACTCTTTTCGATTGATTCTTTTCAATTCAATTCGATTCAATTCTTTTCGATTTGATTCTATTCAATTCTTTTGAATTCGATTTTTTCAATTCCATTCTTTTTGATTCAATTCGATCAAATCAATTAGATTCTTTCCTAGTTGATTCGATTCAATTCGATTCGATTCAAATCGATTCGATTCTAATCAATTTGATTCTTTTTGATTCGATTCAATTAGAATATATTCGACCGATTTGATTTGATTCTTTTCGTTTCAGTTTGATTCTTTTCGATTCGATTCTTTTCAAATCGATTCGATTCATTTTATTCAATTCGATTCGATTCTTTTTTATTTGATTCAATTCTTTTTGATTCTACTTGATTTGAATATTTTTGGTTCGATACGAATTGCTTCGATTCTTTTCGATTCGATTCGATTCTTTTCATTTAGATTTGATTCTTTTTGATTCGATTCGATTCTTCGATTGGATTATTTTCGATTTGTTTTGTTTCTATTCAATTCTTTTCGATTCGATTCTTTTCAATTCGATTAGATTCTATTCAATTTTATTTGATCCAATTCGATTTGATTCGATTCTTTTCGATTCAATTCGATTTGATTCTTTTCGATTTGATTCGATTCTTTTCAATTCGATTCGATTTTTTCGATTCTTTTTGATTCTTTTCCATGCGAATCGATTCTTTTTGATGTGATTCGATTCTTTCAATTCAATTCAATTCTATTCGTTTCGATTTCATTGGACTCCTTTCGAATCTTTTCGATTCGACTCGATTCGATTCAAATCTATTTGATTCAATTCTTTTAAATTTGATTCTTTTCGATTTGTTTTCACTCATTTCTTTTCTATTCAATTCTTTTGATTCGATTCTATTCTTTTCAATTCGATTGATTTTTATCGTTTCGAGTCGATTCTTTTTGATTCGATTTGTTTTGATTGTTTTCGATTCAATTCGATTCGATTCTTCTCGATTCGATAGAAACAAATCGAATCGAATTGAATGGAAACAAATCGAATCAAAAATAATCGAAATGAAAAGAATTGAATCGATTTGAAAAGCGTCGAATCAAATCGAATCGAAAAGAATCGAAACAAATGAAATAAAGAAGAATCGTATCGAAAAAAATCGAATCGAATCGAAAAGAATCAAATCTTATCGAATCGAAAAGAATCGAATCGAATTGAATCTAAAAGAATTGAATTGAAAAGAATCGATTTGAATCGTACATAATCGAATCGAAAAGAATTGAATCGAATAGTTTCGTATTGAATCGAATGAAATGAAAAAAATCGAATTGAATTGAAAATAATCGATTTGAAACGAATCGAATCAAATCGGAAATAATCGAATCAAATTGAATCAAAACGAATCGAATCAAAAATAATCGAATCGAATCGAATCAAAATAATCGATTCGAATCGAATCAAAACAAATCAAATTGAAACAAATCGAATTGAAAATAATCGAATTGAATTGAATCAAAAAAATCGAATCGAAAATAATCGAATTGAATCGATTAAAAAAAAATTCGAATCAAAAAGACTAATATCAAAAAGAATCGAATTGAATCGAATCGACAAAAATCGAATTGAATCGCACCGAATCAAAAGAATCGAATCGAATGGAAGTGTAAAGAATCGAATCGAATCGAAAATCGAAGCGAATCGAATTGAACAGAATCGAATAGAATCGTTTTGAAAAGAAAGGAATTCAAATCGAAAAGAGTCGAATAAAAAGATTCGAATCTAATCGAATCGAAACAAAAAAAATCGAATCGAATCAAAATGAAAAAAATCGAATTGAATCAAATTGAATCGCAAAAGATCAAAACGAATCTAATCGAAAAGAATCAAATCGAAATGAATCGAAAAGAATAGAAACAAATCAAATAAAGAAGAATCAAATCATATCGAGAAAAATTGAATCGAAACGAATAGAGTCGAATCGAGATTAAATCGAAGAGAATCGAAAAGAATTGAAACAAAACGATTAGAAACAAATCGAAATGAATCGAATCTAATCGAATAGAAATTAATCAAATCGAATCAAAAAGACTCAAATCGAATCGAGAAGAATCGAATCAAATCGAATAGAAAAGAATTTATCGAATCGAAAAGAATCGAATCGGTAAGAATCGAATTGAAAAGAACTGAATAGAATCGATACAAATCGAAAAGAATTGAATTGAATCAAATCGAATTGAAAAGAATCGAATCGAATCAAATCCCTAACCCTAACCCCTAACGCCTAACCCCTAACACTAAACCTATCCTAACCCTAACCCTAAACCTAACCCCTAGAACCTAACCCTATTCCTAACCCTAACACTAACCCTAAACTTAACCCGTACCCTAACCCTAACCCGTACACTAACCCTAACCCGTACCCTAACCCTGACAGGTAACCTGACACTAAACTGTACCCCAAACCTAAACCGTAGCCTAACCCGTACCCTAACCCAAAGCCCATACCATAACCCGTACACTAAACCGTCCCCAAACCCGTACGATAACCAGTACTCTAACACTAACCTGTACCCTAACCCGTACCCTAACCTGTATCCTAACCCTAACCCTAACACGTACCTAACCATAACCCTAACCCTAACCCCTAACCCCAGCCTTAACCCTGACACCTAACCCTAACATTAACCTAACCTGAACCCCTAACCAGTAACCCTAACCTAACACTAACCCTAACCCTTAACCCTAACCCTTAACCCTACCCCTAACCCTAACCCTAATCCTAACACAAACCGAAACCCTAACCCTAACCCCTAACCCTAACCTTAACCCCTAACCTTAACCCTAACACTAACCCTAACCCCTAACCCTAACCCTAACCCCTAACCCTAACCATTAACACTAACCCTTAACCCTAACCCTACCCCTAACCCCTAACCTCTAACCTCTAAACCTAACCCTATTCCTAACCCTTAAACCTAACACTTAACCCTAAACCTAACCCTAAACCTAACCCTAACCCTAACCCCTCACCCTAACCCTAACACTAACCTAACACCTAACTCTAAACCTAACCCTAAATCTAACCCATACACTAACCCGTACCCTAACCCTAACACTCACCCGTAACCTAAACCTAACCCTAACCCATTCCCTACCTCTAACCAGTACCCTAAACCTAACCCTAACCCTAACCCATACCCTAACCCTAACCCATATCCGTACCCTAAACCTAACCTGTACCCTAACCCTAAACCATACCCTAACCCTAACCCGTACCCTAACCCTAAACTGTACCCTAACCCGTACACTAACCAGTACCCTAACCCTAACCCTAACCCGTTCCCTAACCCTAACTGTAATCCGTACTCTAACCGTAACCTGTACCCTAAACTAACCCTAACCCTAAACCTAAACCTAACCATAACCCCTAACCCTAACCGTAACCCTAACCCCTCACCCTAACCCTAACCCTAACCCTAAGACTAACACTAACGTTAACCCGAAACCTAACCCGAAACCTAACAAATACACTAACCCATACCCTAACCCTAACACTCACCCGTAACCTAAACTTAACCCTAACCTGTACCCTAACCCTAACTCATACCCTAACCTAACCCATACCCTAAAACTAACCCTAACCCTAACCCGTACCCTAACCCTAACCCTATCCCATACCCTAACCTTAACCCTAACCCGTACAAAAACCAAACCCTAACCCTAACCCTTACCCTAACCTGTACCCTAACCCTAACCCGTACCTTAACCCTAATCTTACCCGCACCCTAACACTAACCTGTACCCTAACCCTAACCCGTACCCTAATCCTAACCCGTACCCTAACCTAAACTGTACCCTAAACCTACCCCGTACCCTAACCCGTATCCTAAACCTAACCCTAACCCCTACCCTAACCATAACCCTAACCCTAACCCCTAAACCCAAACCCTAACCCTAACCCAACCCCCTATCCCTAAACCTAACCCTAACCCCTAACCCTAACCCTAACCAACCCCAACCCCAAACCCAATCCCAAACCTAACCTAAACCTTACCCCTAACCCTAACCCTAACCCAAACCTGTAGCCCCTAACCCAACCTTAACCGTAACCCTTAACACTAATCCTAACCCTAACCCTAACCCAAACCCTAAACCTAACTCCTAACCCTACCCATAACCCTAACCCTAGCCCCTAACCCCTAACCCTAACCCCTAAACCGTAACCCCTAAACCTAACCCTAACACTAACCCTTAACCCTAACCCTTAACCCTAATCCTAACCCTAGCCCTAACCCAAAAATAACCCCTACCCTAACCCAAACCCTAACCCCTAAGCCTAACCTTAACCCTAACCCTTAACCCTACACTTAACCCTAACCCTAACCCAAACCCTAACCCTAACCCAAACCCTAACCGTAACACCAAACCTTAACCCTAACCCTAACACTACCCCTAACCCCTAAACCCTAACCTCTAACCCTAACCCCTAATGCTATCCGTAACCCTTAACCTCAACACTTAACCCTAACCATTACCCTAACCTGTACCTTAACCCTAACCGAACCCTAACCGTAACCCATAGCCTAACCCTAACCCATATCCTAACCCTAAACCATACCCTAACACCAACAGTAACCCGTACACTAACCCTAACCCATATCCTAACCCTAACCCAAATCCTAACACTTACACTAATCCCAACCCTAACGCTAACCCGTACACTAACCCTAAATGGTACCCTAACACTAACCCTAACCTGTACCCTAATCCTAAACTTAAAACTAACCCTAACCCGTACCGTAACCCTAAACTGTACACTACCCTAACCCTAACCATAACCCGTACCCTCACACTAAAACTACCCCTAAACCTAACCCTAACCCTAACCCTAAACAGTACCTTAACCCTAACCCTAACGTGTACCTTAACCCTAACCCTAAACCTAAACCTAACCCTAAGCCGTATGCTAACCCGAACCCTAACCCAAACCCGTACCCTAACTCTAACACTAACTCTCCTGTACCCTAACCCTAACCTGTACCCTAACCCTAACCCTAATCCATACCCTAACCTGTACCATAACCCTAAACCTAACCCGTACCCTAAACCTAACCCTAACCCGAACCCGAACCCTAACTCCAACCCGTACCCTAACCCTAAACCGTATCCCAACCTGTACCCTAACCCGTACCCTAACCCTTACCCAAACCGTAATCCTATCCCATTCCCTAAACCGAACCCTAACCCTAACCCGTACCCTAACCCTAATCTGTACCCTAAACCTAAGCCTAATATGAACCCTAACCATAACCCTAACACTAACCCTAACCTGTAGCCTAACCCGAACCCTAAACATAACCCGAGCTTTAACCCTAACCCGTACTCTACCCTAACCGTAACCCTAACCTGTAACCTACCCCAACCCTAACCCTAACGCTAAAGAGTACCCTAAACCTAACCCTATCCCATACCCTAACCCTAACCCTAAACCTAACCCTAAACCTAACCTTAACCCATACCCTAAACCTAACCCGTACCCTAACGCTTACCCTAACCCTTATCCATACCCAAACCCAAACTCGAACCCGTACCCTAACCCTAACCTTACCCCAACACTAAACCTAACGAAACCCAATCCATAATCCTAACCCTAACCAAAACCTAATCCTAACCCTAACCCTTACCCTATCCCTAGCCCTAACCCGTAACCTAATGCTAACCCTAACCCTAACCCAAAACAGTACCCTAACTTTAACCCTAACCCATACCCTAACCCTAAAGCTAACCGTAACCCTAAACCAAACCCTATCCTGTACCCTAAACCTAACTCTAACCCTAACCCGTACCTAACCCTAACACTAACCTGTACCCTAATCCGTAGCCTAACCCGAACCCTAACCCGTAACCTAACCCTAACCCTAACACGTAGCCTACCCCTAACACTGAACCTACCCCTAACCCTAACCTGAACCCTAACCCTAACCCTAACCCTAACCCTAAGCTTAAACAGGACCCTAACCCTAACCCTAACCCGTAACCTCACCCAAACTTTACAGCATTGGAAGTCAGGTTGTTCCATGAATAAAGCTCTCCTGCACCTGGAGACACAACCGTTGAAGCCTGCAGCTTGCCCCTTGCATCCCATGAGCTTCTGACAAACATGTCTAGTGAGGATGTTCGTAACGTACAGGCTGTCAGATTGTGGGAGGTACAGCCCATAAGCTCAACTCTGAGAAGCCTGTATGCTTTGCAGGCAGCTGTCTGCTAGCCACTCTTTTATGGGAGTTAGAACCTAGCTACACTTTAATTGAACAAGGCTGTTGGAAATCGCTGTATTGAACTCAGTTACACGTGACTACAAGCTGAAATGTCTACATGCTTTTCACAACCTCTTCCAGCACCTAACATAAGGATGTTAGGACCTATGCCTACAGGCAGTCAGGTTGCGGGAGGGTCCTGCCCTCACCTCAACTCTCACAAGGAAGCACGTCTAGAAGCCAGCTTTCAACTAGCTGCATTCTTCTGGCCCTGAGAACGCAGCAGTATTCTAACTCAGGAGGTTCCAAGAATACCACTCTACTCCACCTGGAGACACCTTCCAGGCCTGCATTATTCCACTTGCGTTTCACAAGCTTCTGATAAACGTCTCTGGTGAACACGTTGGAAGGACATTCTGCAGGCAGTGTGGAACTGTGAGGGACTGCGTGTGAGCCCAACTCTCGGATGTAAGTTGCCGTTGGATGCAGGGTTCAAGTAGCTAGTATGGAACTTAGTATGTAGCACCAGTCTAAGACAGGAACTACTAGGAAATCGCGGGATTGAGCTTGGAGGCACTACTCTTGTGGGCCTCACCTGGACGAGGTGACTGATTCCCACCTGGGACTCACCTGGACCTGATAACTTTGCTCCACACTTTGGCCTCACCTGACCCTGATGACTCTGGGCCCCCCACCTAGGCCTCAATCTGGACCTGGTGACTGTGGTCCCCACCTGGGACTCACCTGGACTTGGTGACTCTCGTTCCCACATGAACCACACCTGGACCTGGTGACTGTGGTGTCCTTCTAGCCTCACATTTACCTGGTGACTCCGGTCCCCACCAGGGCCTCACCTGGATCTGGTGACTCTGGCCTGCAGGTTGGCCTCACCTGGACCTGGTCAGTGGGGTTGCCACCTGGGCCTCACCCATACCTGGTGACTCAGGTCCCCACGTGGGCCTCACTTGGACCTGGTGAATCTGATCCTTACCTGGTCCTCACCCGGACCTGGGGACTCTGGTCACCACCTGGGCCTCACCTGGACCTGGTGAATCTGGTCCCCATCTGGGCCTCACCCAGCCCTGGTGACTTTGTCCCCCACCTGGACCTGATTGTTGTGGACTCCTTCTTGGCCTCATCTGGAACTGGAGACTCTCATCCTATCTGGGCCTCACCCAGTTCGGGTGACTCTGGTCCTCACCTGGGCATCATTGGGAGCTGGTTACTCTGTTCCACACCTGAGCCTCACCTGGACATGATGACTCTGGAACCACTCTGGTCCTCACCCTGACCTGGAGACTCTGGTCCCCATCTGGATGTCACCTGAACCAGGTGATTCCGGTACCCCTCTAGGCCTCAACCAGTCCTAGTGACTCTGGTCCTCAACTGGGCCTCACCTGGACCTAGTGAATATGCTCCCTACTTGGGCCTCATCTGGACCTGGTGACTCTGGTACCTACCTGGGCATCATCGGGACATGTTTACTCTATTCACCACTGGGACGCACCTGAACCTGGTAACTCTGGTCCTCACTTTGGCCTCTTCTGTACCAGGTGACTCTGGCCCCACCTGGGCCTCACCTGGAACTGGTGACTCTGATCCTCAGCATGGTCTCACCTGACCTGGTGACTGTGGTTCCCACCGGGACCTCATCTGGACCTCATGTCTCTGGTCCCCACCTGGGCCTCACCTGGACCTGTTGTCTCTGGTACCCACCTGGGTAACATCAGGACATGGTTACACTGTTCCCTAACAGGGACCCACCTGGACCTGTTAACTCTGGTCTTCACCTGGGCCACACCTGGACATGATGACACTGGTTCCCACCTGATTCTCACCTGGACCTGGTGAGTCTGATCCCCACCTGGGCCTCACCTGTAACTGGTGACTTTCATTCCCACATGGTCCTCATGTGGACCTGGTGGCTGCAGTGTTTCTAGCTTCTCATGTACTTCTCAAATCCCACTTTGACCTGACATGGACCTGCTGACTCTGGTAGCCACCTGCGCCTCACATCGAACTGTTGACTCTGGTTCTTTCAAGGGACTCCCCTGTACCTGGTGATCCTGCTCCCCACCTGGGCCTCACCTGGACGTGGTGACTGTTGTCACCACCTGGGACTCACCTGGACCTGGTTACTGTGTTCCACAGCTGGGCCTCATGTAGACCTGTTGACCATGGTCCACAGCCGGCTTCACATGGACCTGCTGCCTCTGGTCCCCACCTGGGACTTATTTGTACCTGGTAACTCTGGTCCTCACCTGAGCCTCATCTGGCCCTGGTGACTCTGGTCCCCACCTGGGCTTCACCTGGATCTGGTGACTCTGGTCACCACCTGGACCTCTCCTGGACCTGGTGACTCTCTTTCCAACATGGACCTCACCCGGACCTGTAACTCTTGTCCCCACTTTGACCTAACTCAGACCTGGTGAATCTTGTCCCCACCTAGGCCTCACCCAGACCTGGTGACTCTTGTCCCCAGCTATGCCTCAATTCGACCTGATGAATCTGGTCCTCACGTGGGCCTCACATGGACCTGGGACTCAGCTGGATATAGTTGCTCTGGTTCCCACATGGGGCTCAGCTGATACTGGTGCCTGTGGTCTCCTTCTATGCCTCACCAGGACCTGGTGATTCTGATCCCCATCTTGGCCTTGCATGGTCCTAGTGACTCTGGTCCTCACCTAGGCATCATTGGGACCTGGATACTCTATTCCACACCTGGCCTCACGTTGACTGGAGACCTCTGGTCCCACTCTGGGCCTCAAACTAAACTGGTTACTCTGGTTCCCCCTCTGGGCCTCACCCTTACCTGGTGACTCTGGTCCCCCCCTGAGCTTCACTTGGACCTGGTGAATCTGGTCCTTAGCTGGTCCTCACCTGGACCTGGTGACTCTGGTCACCACCTGGGTCTCACCTGGACTTGGTGAATCTTCTTGCCTCCTGGGCCTCACCTGGACCTTGTGACTGTGGTCCCACCTGGACCTCACCTTGATCTGGTGGCTCTGGTTCCCATATGGGGTTCACCTGAACCTGGTTCCTGTGGTCTCCTGGCCTCACCTGGAACAAAACGACTCTGATCCACATTTGGGCCTCACGGGGACCTGGTGACTCTGGTCCTTACCTGGGCATCATTGGGACCTGGTTACTCTCTTCTATACCTGGGCCTCACCTGGACCTGGTGACTCTGGTCACCCTCTGGATCTCACCCTGACCTGGTGACTGTGCTCCCACCTGGGCCTCACCTGGATGAGGTGACTGGTTCCCACAGGGAAGTCACCTGGACCTGGTGAATCTGGTCCTCACATGGGCATCATAGGACCTGGTTACTCAGTTCCACATCAGGGCCTCACCTGGACCCAGTGACTTCGTCCACCTCGGAGGCTCACCCTGACGTGGTTACTCTGGTTTTCACCTGGATATCACCTGGACCGGGTGACTCTGGTCACCCTCTGGGCCTCACCCGTAGATGGGGACTCTGGTCCTCAAGTGGGCCTCAACAGGACCTGGTGAATCTACTCCTCACTTAGGCTTTGTCTGGACCTTGTGACTGTGGTCCCACCTGGGCATCAATGGGACATGGGTACTCTGTTCCCCACCTGGGACTCACCGAGACCTGTTAACGTTCCCCCACACTTTGGCCTCACCTGGCCCTGATGACTCTGGGCCCCCCACCTAGGCCTCAGTCTTGACCTGGTGACTGTGGACCCCACCTGGGTCTCACGTGGACCTGGTGACTCTCGTTCCCACATGAACCACACCTGGGCCTGGTGACTCTGGTGTCCTTCTAGCCTCACATTTACCTGATGACTCTGCTCCCTACCAGGGCCTCACCTGGATCTGGTGATGCTGGCCGGCAGGTTGGTCTTACCTGGACCTGGTGAGTCGGGTTGCCACCTGGGCCTCACCCATACCTGGTGACTCAGGTCCCCAAGTGGGCCTCACTTGGACCTGGTGAATCTGGTCCCCATCTGGGCCTCACCCAGTCCTGGTGACTTTGTTCCCCACCTGGACCTGATTGCTGTGGACTCCTTCTTGTCCTCACCTGGAACTGGTGACTCTTTGATTCAATTCATTTGGATTCGATTCCTTTCAATTTAATTTGATTTGGTTCATTTCGATTCTTTTCAATTCGATTCGATTCGATTCTTTTCGATTCGATTGGAATCTATTCGATTCAAATCTTTTCAATTCTATTCTTTTCGTTTTAATTCTATTCGATTCGATTCGATTATTTTCGCCTCGATTCGATAGTTTTCTATTCGTTTCTTTTCTTTTCGATTCATTTCGTTTCGAATTCCTTTCTTTTTGAATCGATTCGAGTCGATTATATTCTTTTCGATTCGATTCGAATCGGTTCGATTCAATTCGATTCGATTCAATTCACTTCCATTCAATTTGATTTGATTTGGTTCGATTCGATTCGATTCGATACTTTTCACTTCCATTCGATTCGATTCTTTTGATTTGATGCGATTCGATTATTTTCATTTCGATTGATTATTTTCGACTCGATTTTTTTCGATTCAATTCGATTCGATTCTTTTTGATTTGATTTGATTCGATTCTTTTCGATTGCTTTCAATTCGATTCGATTTGATTCTTTTCGATTGAATCATTTCGATTCTTTTCGATTAGATTCGATTCGAATATTTTCGATTTGATATTTTTCTATTGGATTTGATTCTTTTGGATTCTATTGGATTTGATTCTTTTGGATTCTATTCTTTTCGATTAAATTCAATTAGACTCAATTCTTTTCGATTCGATTCAATTAAATTAGGTTCTTTTCGAATCTTTTCGAATTGATTTGATTCGATTCGATTCTTTTCATTTCGATTCGATTCTTTTCAATTTGATTGGATTCAAATCGGTTAGATTCTTTTCTATTTGATTTGATTCGATACGATTTGATTCTTTTCAATTCGATTCGATTCTTTTCGATTCGATTTGATTCGATTATTTTCGTTTCGATTCGATAGTTTTTGATTCGTTTCTTTTCGATTCGATTCTTTTCGATTCGAGTTCCTTTCTTTTCGAATCGATTCGATTCTTTTCGATTTGATTTGATTCGAATCGATTCTTTCGCTTCCATTCGATTCGATTTTTTTGATTCGCTGTGATTTGATTCGATTTTTTCGATTCAATTTGATTCTTTTCGATTCGATTCGTTTGGAATCTATTCGATTCAATTCTTTTCGTTTCGATACTTTTCGAATAGATTCGATTCGATTCCTTCGATAATTTTCGTTTCGATTCAATAGTTTTTGATTCGTTTCTTTTTGATAGTTTTTGTTTCGAATTCCTTTCTTTTCGATTCGATTCGATTCGATTCTCTTCTTTTCTATTCGATTCGATTCGGTTCGATTCGATTCAATTCGATTCGGTTCGATTCCATTCAATTCGATACTTTTCACTTCCATTCGATTCGATTCTATTGATTTGATGCGATTCGATTCTTTTGGATTCGATTCTTTTCAATTCGATTTTTTTGGATTTGATTCGATTCGATTCTTTTCGATTTGATTTGATTCGATTCTTTTCGATTCTTTTCAATTCGATTCGATTCTTTTCGATTGAATTCATTTCAATTCTTTTCGATTCGATTCGATTCAATTCGATTCTTTTCGATTCGATTCGATTCTTTTCGATTCGATTCAATTCGATTCTTTTCGATTCGATTCGTTCGATTTGATTTGATGTTTTTCGATTGGATTTGATTCTTTTTGATTCTACACTTTTCGATTAGGTTCAATTAGACTCAATTCTTTTCAATTCAATTAAATTAGGTTCTTTTCTATTCTTTTCGAATCGATTTGATTCGATTCGATTCTTTTCGATTGGATTCGATTCAAATCGATTAGATTCTTTTCTATTTGATTTGATTCCATACGATTCGATTCTTTTCAATTCGATTTGATTTTTTCGATTCGATTCGATTTGATTTTTCGATTTGATTTGATTAGATTATTTTCGTTTCGATTCGATAGTTTTTGATTCGTTTCTTTTCGATTCGAATTCCTTTCTTTTCGAATCGATTCGAGTCGATTTCATTCTTTTCAATTTGATTTGATTCTATTCTATTCTTTTCATTTCCATTCAATTCGATTTTTTTGATTCGCTGTGATTTGATTCGATTTTTTTATTCGATTCGATTCGATTCTTTTCGATTGAATCTTTTCAATTCAATTCGATTCAATTCTTTTTGATTTGATTATATTCTATTCTTTTGAATTCGATTTTTTCGATTCCATTCTTTTCGACTCAATTCGGTCAAATCAATTAGATTCTTTTCTAGTTGATTTGATTCGATTCGATTCTTTTCGATTCGATTCAATTTGATTCTTCTCAATTCGATTAGAATCGATTTGATTCTATTTGATTCGTTTCAGTTAGAATATATTCGACCGATTTGTTTCGATTCTTTTCATTTTGGTTCGATTCTTTTTGATTCGATTCCTTTCAAATTGATTCGATTCTTTTCATTCAATTCAATTAGATTATTTTCGATCCGATTCAATTCAATTCTTTTCGTTTCAATTTGATTCTTTTCGATTCGATTCTTTTCGATTCGATTCTATTCGATTCGATGCATTTCATTTCGATTTGATTCTTTTCGATTCAATTCAATTAGATTGTTTTCGATTCGATTAGATTCTTTTCGATTGTATTTGATTTGAATCTTTTCGATTTGATTCGAATTGCTTCGATTCTTTTCGATTCGATTCATTTGATTCTTTTCATTTAGATTTGATTCTTTTTGATTCGAATCGATTCGATTCTTTTTGGTATGATCCTATTCTTTTCGATTCGATTCTATTCTTTTAGTTTGATTCGATTCTTTTCTATTTGATTCGATTCTTTTTGATTCGATTTGATTCGATTCTTTTGGATTAGTTTCGATTTGATTCTTTTCGAATCGATTCGATATGATTCTTTTCAATTCGAATCGATTCGATTCTTTTATATTCTATGCAATTCGATTCTTCTTTACTCGATTCGATACGATTAGATTCTTTTCGATTTGATTCGATACAATTAGATTATTTTCTATTCGATTCAATTCGATACTTTTCGATTCGATTCGATTCTTTACTATTTGATTCGATTCAATTCTTTTCGATTCGATTCGATTTTTTCCGATTCGATCAGATTCTTCTCGATTTGATTTGATACTTTTTGATTGGATGCGACTCTATTCAATTCTTTTCGATTCTTTTCTATTCGATCCTTTTTGATTCGATTCGATTTTATTTTTTTCGATTCATTTCGTTTTGATTGTTTTTGATTTGATACAATTCTTTCTGATTCGATTAGATTCTTTTTGATTCGATTCGATTCTTTTCGATTCAATTCGATTCGATTCAATTCTTTTCCATTCGATTCGAATCCATTCTTTTCGTTTCCAGTCGATTCTTTTCTATTTGACTCTTTTCGATTCAATTCGATTCTTTTTGATTCTTTTCAATTCGATTCAATTCGATTCTTTTCAATTTGATTTGATTTGATTCTTTCATTTCGATTCGATTCTTTTCTATTCGATTCTTTTCGATTCGATTCATTTTGATTCCTTTCGATTCGATTCGTTCCGATTCTTTTCTATTCTATTCGATTCGTTCTTTTCGATTTGATTTGATTCGATTCTTTTCTATTCTATTTGATTTGATTCGATACGATTTGATTCTTTTCGATTCGATTCAATTCAATTATTTTCTATTCGATTTCATTCGATTCGATTCTTCTCGATTCGTTTCGATTCGATTCTTTTTGATTAGAATATTTTCGATTCGATTCAATTCGCTTGTTTTCATTTCAGATAGATTCTTTTCAATTCAATTCGATTCGACTTGATTCGATTCTTTTCGTTTCAATTTGATTCGTTTTGATTCGATTCTTTTCGATCAATTCGATTCGATTCTTTTCGATTCCATTCGATTCGATTCTTTTCGAGTTGATTCGATTCTTTTCCTTTCGATTCTATTCTTTTCTATTCGATTCTTTTCAATTCTATTCGATTAGATTGTTTTCGATTCGATTCGATTCTTTTCTCTCCAATTTGATTCTTTTCATTTGATTCAATTCGATTCGATTCAATTCGATTCTTCTCGATTCGATTCGTTTCGGTTTGATTCAATTTGTTTCGATTTTATTCTTTTTGATTTGATTCGATTATTTTCGTTTCGCTACTTTTTGTTTGGATTCAATTCTTTTCATTTTGATTCGATTCATTTATATTCGATTCTTTTTGATAGGATTCGATTCGATTATTCTTGATTCAATTCGATTCTTTTCCTTTCGATCTGTTCGATTCATTTAGATTATTTTCTTTTTTTTTTTTTTTTAAATCTTTTTTTAATTTTTATTTATTTATGATAGTCACACAGAGAGCGAGAGAGAGAGAGGCAGAGACAGGCAGAGGGAGAAGCAGGCTCCATGCACCGGGAGCCCGACGTGGGATTCGATCCCGAATATCCAGGATCGCGCCCTGGGCCAAAGGCAGGCGCTAAACCACTGCGCCACTCAGGGATCCCTAGATTATTTTCTATTTGATACATTTCGAATCAATTCGATTCGATTCGATTCTTTTCGATTCCATTGAATTTGATTAGATTCTTTTCGATTTGATTCGTTTCTTTTTGATTTGATTCCAATCGATTCTATTCTTTTCGATTCTATTCGATTCGATTGTTTTGGATTCGATCGATTCGATTCTTTTCGATTCGATTTCTTTTCGATTCGATTCAATACGATTCTTTTCATTTCGATTCGAATAGATTCTCTTCAATTCGATTCATTTCGATTCTTTTCGATTCTATTCGATTGTTTTCGATTTTTTTCGATTCGATTCAATTCGATTCTTTTCAATTTGATTCGATTCTTTTCGATTCTATTTGATTGGATTCTTTTCGATTCGATTCGATTCTTTCGATTTGATTCGATTCGATTCTTTTTGATTCAATTCGATTCAATTCTTTTCAATTTGATTCATTCAATTCGATTTTTTTCGATTCGATTAAATTTGACTTTTTTCGTTAGAATTCGATTTTTTTGATTCGATGCTTTTCTATTCAATTCTACTCGATTCTTTTTGATTCAATTCGATTCTCGTCGATTCGTTTCAATTCTTTTCGTTTTGATTTGATTCTTTTTGATTCGATTCGATCCTTTTCAATTCAATTCGATTCCTTTCTTTCCTATTTTATTCAATTTGATTCCTCTCGATTTGATTCCATATGATTCGATTCTTTTCGATTCAATTCAATTCGATTCTTTTTGAATCGATTCGATTCTTTTCGATTCGATATGATTTGATTCTTTTCAATTCGATTTGATTCGATTCTTTTCGATTTGATTGTTTTTGATTAGATTCGATTAGAATTTATTCGACTGATTCGATCGATTCTTTTCGTTTCTTTTCTATTCGATTCGATTCTTTTCATTCAATTCGATTTGATTAATTCGATTCTTTTCATTTCAAATCAATTCGATTTGATTCAATTCTTTTCAATTCGATTCAATTTGATTCTTTTCGTTTCAATTCGATATGATTTTTTCATTTTGATTCGAATCGATTCTCTTCGATTCGATTCGTTTTGATTCTTTTCGATTCTATTCGATTCTTTTTCGATTCGATTCAATTCTATTCTTTTCTCTTCGATTCAATTCGATTCTTTTCTATTCTATTTTATTTGATTCTTTTCAATTCGATTTGATTCAATTTGATTCATTTCGATCGATTCTATTCGATTCGTTTCGATTCGATTCTTTTCAATTCATTTTGTATTGATTCTTTTCGATTTTATTCGATTAGAATCGATTCTTTTGTTTCGATTCGATTCTTTTCGATTCGATTTTTTTCGTTACATTCGATTTCATTCTTTTCGTTTCAATTCGATTCTTTTCGAATCGATTCTTTTCGCTTCGATTCAATTCGTTTCTTCTGATTTGATTCATTTCAATTCTTTTCGATTCTATTTGATTTGATTCTTTTCAATTAAATTCGAATCGATTCGATTCAATTTGATTCTTTTCATTTAGATTCGATTCTTTTCAATTCGATTATTTTCTATTTGATTCAATTCAATTAAAGTTGTTAGATTCGATTCGATTCGATTGTTTTCATTTAAATTCAATTCTTTCGATTCGATTCTTTTCAATTCCATTCTATTCAAATCGATTCTTTTCTATTCATTCAATTCGATTATTTTCGATTTGATTCTTTACGATTTTTTTCAATTCGATTCAATTCGATTCTTTTTTTTATGATAGGCGCAGAGAGAGAGAGAGGCAGACACACAGGCAGAGGGAGAAGCAGGCTCCATGCACCGGGAGCCTGAAATGGGATTTGATCCTGGGTCTCCAGGATCGCGCCCTGGGCCAAAGGCAGGCGCTAAACTGCTGTGCCACCCAGGGATCCCTCAATTCGATTCCTTTTTATTCGAATCTATTCGATTCTTTTTGATTCGATTTGATTCTATTCGATTTTTTTCGATTTGATTCGATTAGTTCCTTTTCGATTCAATTCGATTCGATTCTTTTTGATTCAATTCAATTCATTTCTTTTTGATTCAATTCGATTCTTTTGGATTCGATTCTTTTGGATTCGATTCTTTTCGATTTGCTTCTTTTTGATTCGAATCGAGTAGATTCTTTTCATTTCGATTTTATTCATTTCGATTCGATTCTTTTCGATTCGAATGTTTTCGAATCAATTCGATTTTTTTTATTCGATTCGATTCTTTTCGTGTCTATTTGATTCTTTTCGATTCGATTCTTTTCTATTTGAATCGATTCAATTCTTTTCATTTCGATTCGATTTGATTCAATTCGATTCTTTTCGATCAATTCAATTTGATTGTTTTCGATTTGATTCGATTCGATTCTTTTCTATTCTATTCAATTCGATTATTTTCCATTCGGTGATACAGTTGGATTCTTTTCGATTCGATTCGATACGTTTCGATACTTTTTTATTAGATACAATTCAATTCTTTTCGATTCGATTCGATTCTTTTCAATTCGAGTCGACTCGATTTCATTCTTTTTGAGTCGATTCGATTAGAATTTAATCGACTGATTCAATTTGATTCTTTTTGGTTCGATTCTTTTCTATTCGATTTTTTTCTATTCAATACGATTCTTTCAATTCGATTCGATTCGATTCGATTCTTTTCGTTTCAAATCAATTCGTTTCAATTTGATTCTTTTCGATTCGAATTGATTCGATTTTTTTAATTCGATTCGAGTCTTTTCTATTCGATTCTATTCTTTTCATTTCAGTTCGATTCTTTTCGATTCGATTCATTTCGATTCGATTCGATTCTTTTCAATTCGATTTGATTCTTTTCCATTTGGTCTGATTTGTTTCATTTCAATTCTTTTCGATTCAATTCGATTCTTTTCGATTCCATTAAATTTGATTCGATTCTTTTCGATTCGATTAGATTCTTTTCGATTTGATTCCATTCAGTTCGATTCTTTTCGATTCGATTGGATTCTTTTCGATTTGATTCAATTCTTTCGATTCAATTTGATTGGATTCTTTTCGATTCGATTCAATACGATTCTTTTCATTTCGATTCTAATCGATTCTCTTCGATTCAATTCGTTTCGATTCTTTTCGATTCTATTCGATTCTATTCGATTTTTTTTGATTCTATTCTATTCAATTCATTTTGAATCATTTCGATTTGATTCCTTTCGAGTCGTTTCTATTAGATTCTTTTCGATTTGATTCAATTCGATTCGAGTCTTTTCGAATCGATTCAATTCAATACGATTCTTTTAGATTCGATTTGATTCGATGGTTTTCATTTCGATTCGACTTTTTTGAATCGATTCTTTTCTATTCGATTCTTTTCAATTCGATTGATTCGATTCTTTTCAATTCTATGCTATTCAAAGCGATTCTTTTGTATTTGATTCGATTCGATTGTTTTCTTTTCGATTCGGTTCGATTCGTTTCTTTTCGATTCGATTCTTTTCGATTCAATTCAATTCTATTAGATTCGATTCTTTTCAATTCGATTCTTTAAGATTCTTTTCAATTCGATTCGATTCGGTTCTTTTTGATTCGAATCTATTCTATTCTTTTTGATTTAAATCTTTTCGATTCTTTTGATTCGATTCAATTCGAATCTTTTTATTTCAAATCCATTCGTTTCGATTCGATTCTTTTCGATTCGATTCTTTTCGATTCGATTGTCTTCGATTCAATTCGAATAGATTCTTTTCGATTTGATTCCAATCGATTCTTTTCGATTTGATTCGATTCGACTTTTTTTGTTTCAATTTGATTCTTTTCGATTCGATTCTTTTTGATTCGATTTGATTTGAGTCTTTTCGATTTGATTCGATTCTATTCTTTTCGATTGATTCGATTCTTTTTTCTCGTTTTGATTCGATTCTTTTCGATTCGATTCTTTTTTATTTGAATCTATTCTTTTCTATTCTATTTGAAACGATTCATTTTGATTCGATTTGATTCTTATCGAATTGATTCAATTCGATTCTTTTCGATTGGATTCGATTTTATTCGATACGATTTTATTCGATTCTTTTCGATTGGTTTCGATTCGATTCTTTTCGATTCGATTCAATTTGATTATTTTCATTTAGATTCGATTCTTATCGATTCGATTTTTATTCATGTCAATTCAAATCGATTTTTTTCATTTAGATTCGATTTGATTCGATTCTTTTTTATTCGATTCGATTCTTTTCATTTAGATCCGATTCTTTTCGATTCGATTCTTTTCGATTCGATTCAATTTGATTATTTTCATTTAGATTCGATTCTTATCGATTCGATTTTTTATTCATGTCAATTCAAATCGATTTTTTTTCATTTAGATTCGATTTGATTCGATTCTTTTTTATTCGATTCGATTCTTTTCATTTAGATCCGATTCTTTTCAATTCGATTCTTTTTGGTTCGATTCGATTGTTTTCGTTTGAACTCGATTCTTTTCGATTCAATGCATTTCAATTCGATTCAACTCGATTCTTATTCTTTCGATTCGATTCTCTTGGATTCGTTTCGATTCTTTTCATTTCAATTCGATTCTTTTTGATTCTATTCAATTCTTTTTGATTCAAATCGATTCCTTTCTTTTCTATTTTATTCTATTCGATTCTTTTCGATTCGATTCCATATGATTTTATTTTTTCCGATTCAATTCCATAAGATTCAATTCTTTTCGATTCGATACGATTCGATGCTTTTAGATTCGATTCGATTGTTTTCGATTTGAATGTTTTTGATTTGATTCGATTAGAATTTGTTCGACTGATTCGATCGATTCTTTTCATTTCTGTTAGATTCTTTTCTATTCGATACTTTTCAATTTGATTAGATTCTTTTCATTCAATTCTATTCGATTCATTCGATTCTTTTCGTTTCAAATCGACTCGAATTAATTCGATTCGATTTTTTTCGATTCGATTCTTTTTGATTCGATTCGATTCTTTTCATTTCGATTAGAATCTTTTCGAATTGATACGATTCGATTCTTTTCGTTTTGGTTCGATTCGATTCTTTTCGATTCGATTCTTTTCCATTCGATCTGATTGGATTTGTTTCGTTTCTCTTCGATTTGACTCTTTTTTATTCAATTCGATTCGATTCGATTCTTTTCGATTCCATTAAATTTGATTCGATTCTTTTCAATTCGATTCGACTCTGTTCGATTCAATTCCATTCAAGTCGATTCTTATCTATTTGATTCAATTCGATTGTTTTCGATTCGATTTGATTCAATTCTTTTCAATTCGATTCGATTTGATGCTTTTTGTTTTGTTTCGATACTTTTTCATTTCGATTAGAATCGATTCTATTTGATTCGATTCATTTCGATTCTTTTCGATTTTATTCGATTCTATTCGATTTTTTCGATTCAATTCAATTAGATTCTTTTCCATTCGATTTGATTCGATTGTTTTCGTTTCGATTCGATTCATTTCAATTCTATTTGATTCGATTCGATTCTTTTCGATTCGATACTTTTCTATTTGATTCGTTACGATTCTTTTCAATTCGATGCTTTTTTATTCGAATCATTCGATTCTTTTTGATTCGATTTGATTCTATTCGATTTTTTTCGATTAGATTTGATTTGTTTCTTTTCGATTCGATTCGATCCTTTTGGATTTGATTCTTTTCGATTCGGTTCGATTCCATTCGATTCTTTGTTTCGATTCGATTCTTTCAATTCGATTCTTTTCGATTCGAATTGATTAGATTCTTTTCATTTCGATTCGATTCATTTCGATTCGATTCTTATCGATTTTTTCGGTTCGATTCGATTCTTTTCATGTCGATTCAATTCTTTTCGATGATTCTTTTCGATTCGAATCGATTCGAATCTTTTCATTTCGATTCGATTCATTTCAATTCGATTCTTTTTGATTGGATTCAATTCAATTCTTTTCGAGTCGATTCCATTCGATTCTTTTCTATTCTATTCAATTTGATTCTTTTGCATTCGATTCGATACGATTGGATTCTTTTCGAGTCGATTCTAATCTTTTCGATTTGATTCGATTCTTTTCCATTGGATCTGATTTGATTCGTTTAGATTATTTTTGATTCGATTCTTTTGGATTCAATATGGTTCGATTCGATTCTTTTCGATTCCATTAAATTTGATTCGGTTCTTTTCATTTCTATTAGATTCTTTTCTATTCGATTCCATTCAATTCGATTCTTTTCGATTCGATTTAATTGTTTTCAATTCGATTCAATTCTTTCAATTCGATTCGATTTGATTATTTCGATTCGATTCGATACGATTCTTTTCATTTCGACTCGAATCGATTCTCTTCATTTGATTCGTTTAGATTCTTTTCGATCCTATTCGATTTTTTTCGATTCGATTCTATTCGATTTTTTCGATCGATTTGATTCGATTCTTTTCGATTCGTTTCAATTCTATTCTTTCCGATTCGTTTCTATTCGATTCGATTCTTTTGTTTCGATTTGATTCGATTCGATTCTTTTCGATTCGATTCTTTTCGATTCGATTCGATTCAATACAATTCTTTTAGATTCGATTCGATTCGATTGTTTTTGTTTCAATTTGATTTTTTTCGATTCGATTCTTTTCAATTCGATCGATTCGATTCTTTTCAATTCTATGCTATTCGAATCGATTCTTTTCTATTCGATTCGATTCTTTTCAATTCGATTCGTTACGATTCTCTTCAATTCGATTTGATTCTTTTCGATTCAAATCTATTCGATTCTTTTTGATTCGATTTGATTCGAATTGGATCTTTCAATTCGATATGATTCTTTTCCATTCGATCTGATTCGATTCGTTTTGATTCTTTTTGATTCGATTCTTTTCGATTCAATTCTTTATGATTCTTTTCAATTGGATTCGATTCGATTCTTTTTGATTCGAATCTATTCGATTACTTTGATTCAAATCTGTTCAATTCTTTTGATTCGATTCGATTGTTTGCTATTCGATTCGATTCTTTTCGATTCAATTCGATTCGATTGATTTCTAGTCAATTAGATTCGATTCTTTTCGATTCGATTCCTTTCAATTCGATTCTTTTCGATTCGATTGTTTTGTTTCGATTCGATTCCTTTCGATTTGATTCGATATGATTCTTTTCATTTCGACTCAAATCGATTCTCTTCAATTCGATTCGATTCTATTCTTTTCGATTCGATTCAATTCTTTTCCATTCGATCTGATTCGATTCATTTCAATTCTTTTCAGTTCGATTCGATTCTTTTCGATTCAATTCGATTCGATTCTTTTCGATTCCATTCGATTCTTTTCGGTTCGATTCAATTCTTTTCATTTTATTCGATTCTTTTCACTTCCATTCGTCTCAATTGATTCGACTCGATTCAATTGTTTTCGATTCGATTCGATTCTTTACTATTCTATACAATTAGATTCTTTTCGATTCGACTTAATACGATTAGACCCTTTCGATTCGATTCGATATGATTCCATTTTTTTCGATTCGATTCAATTCGATTCTTTTTTATTTGATTCGATTCTTTTTGTTTCGGTTCGATTCTTATCGATTAAATTCTTTTTGAATCGATTCGATTCTTTTCCTTCATTTCAATTCGATTCGATTCTTTTCATTTCAAATCGATTCGTTTTAATTCGATTCTTTTCGATTCAATTAGATTCGATGGTCTTCGATTCAATTCGATTCTTTTCGATTCAATTCCAATCGATTCTTTTCAATTTGATATGATTCGATTCTTTTTGTTTCGATTCGATTCTTTTCGATTCGATTGGATTTGAGTCTTTTCGATTTGATTCGATTGTATTCTTTTCGATCAATTCGATTCGCTGTTTTTATTTCGATTCGATTCATTTCGATTCGATTTGATTCTTTTCGATTCTATTCTATTCTTTTCTATTCCATTCGAATCGATTCGTTTTGATTCAATTTGATTCTTTTCGATTCGATTCAACTAGATTCTTTTCGATTGGATTCAATTTTTTTCGATTCGAATCAATTTGATTCTTTTCAATTGGATTCCATTCGATTCTTTTCGATTTGATTCAATTCGATTCTTTTCAATTCTATTCATTTCGATAATTTTCGTTTAGATTAGATTCTTTTCGATTTGATTTTTTTCGATTCAAGTCAAATCAATTCGATTATTTTGGTTAGGATCAATTCGATTCGATTCTTTTTGATTTGATTTGATTCTATTCGATTTCTTTCGATTCTATTCTATTATTTTCGATTCGATTCCATTCAATTCGATTCTTTTCGATTCGATTCGATTGTTTTAGATTTGATTCAATTCTTTCGATTCTATTTGATTTGATTCTTTTCAATTCGATTTGATACGATTCTTTTTATTTTGATTCGAATCGATTCTCTTCGGTTCGATTTGTTTTGATTCTTTTCGATTCTATTCAATTCTATTCGATTTTTTTCGATTTGATTCGATTCAATTCTTTTAGATTCTATTTGATTTGTTTCTTTTCAATTCGTTTTGATTCGATTTTTTTTGATTCATGTCGATTCGATCCGATTCTTTTGTTTCGATTCGATTCTTTTCAATTCGAATCTTTCATTACATGGAATTCGATTCTTTTTGTTTCAATTCGATTCTTTTCGATTTGATTATGATTTTTTTCAATTCGATTCAATTCGATTCTTTTTTTTATGATAGTCACATAGAGAGAGAGAGAGGCAGAGACACAGGCAGAGGGAGAAGCAGGCTCCATGCACCGGGAGCTTGATGTGGGATTCGATCCCAGGTCTCCAGGATCGCGCCCTGGGCCAAAGGCAGGCGATAAACCGCTGCGCCACCCAGGGATCCCTCGATTCGATTCTTTTTTATTCGAATCTATTCGATTCTTTTTGATTCGATTTGATTCTATTCGATTTTTTTCGATATGATTCGATTAGTTCCTTTTCGATTCAATTCGATTCGATTCTTTTTGATTCAATTCAATTCATTTCTTTTTGATTCGATTCGATTCTTTGGATTCGATTCTTTTGGATTCGATTCGATTCTTTTCGATTCGATTCTTTTTGATTCGAATCGAGTAGATTCTTTTCATTTTGATTCGATTCATTTCAATTCGATTCTTTTCGATTCGAATGTTTTCGAATCAATTCGATTCTTTTTGATTCGATTCGATTCTTTTCGTGTCGATTCGATTCTTTTCGATTCGATTCTTTTCTATTTGAATCGATTCGGTTCTTTTCATTTCGATTCGATTTGATTCAATTCGATTCTTTTCGATCAATTCAATTTGATTGTTTTCGATTTGATTCGATTCGATTCTTTTCTATTCTATTGAATTCAATTATTTTCCATTCGATGATACAATTGGATTCTTTTCGATTCGATTCGATACGATTCGATTCTTTTTGATTAGATACAATTCGATTCTTTTAGATTTGATTCGATTCTTTTCGATTCGATTTGACTCGATTTCATTCTTTTTGATTCGATTAGATTAGAATTTAATCGACTGATTCAATTTGATTCTTTTCTTTTCGGTACGATTGTTTTCTTTTCTTTTTCTTAAAACTTTTTTACTTATTTATTTATGATAGGCACACACTGAGAGAGAGAGAGAGAGAGAGAGAGAGGCAGAGGGAGAAGCAGGCTCCATGCACCGGGAGCCCGATGTGGGACTCGATCCCGGATATCCAGGATCGCGCCCTGGGCCAAAGGCAGGCGCCAAACCGCTGCACCACCCAGGGATCCCCTCGGTTCGATTGTTTTCTATTCGATTTTTTTCTATTCAATTCGATTCTTTCAATTCAATTCAATTCAATTCGATTCGATTCTTTTCATTTCAATTCGATTCTTTTCGATTCGATTCTTTTTGATTCGATTCATTTCGATTCGATTCGATTCTTGTCAATTCGATTTGATTCTTTTCCATTTGATCTGATTTGTTTCATTTCGATTCTTTTCGATTCAATTCGATTCTTTTCGATTCCATTAGATTTGATTCGATTCTTTTCGATTCAATTACATTCTTTTTGATTTGATTCCATTCAGTTCGATTCTTTTCGATTCGATTGGATTCTTTTCGATTTGATTCAATTCTTTCGATTCGATTTGATTTGATTCTTTTCAATTCGATTCAATACGATTCTTTTCATTTCGATTCTAATCGATTCTCTTCGATTCAATTCGTTTCGATTCTTTTCGATTCTATTCGATTCTATTCGATTTTTTTCGATTCTATTCTATTCATTTTGAATCATTTCGATGTGATTCTTTTCAAGTCGTTTCTATTAGATTCTTTTCGATTTGATTCAATTCGATTCGAGTCTTTTCGATTCGAGTCTTTTCGACTCGATTCAATTCAATACGATTCTTTTCGATTCGATTCGATTCGATTGCTTTCGTTTCGATTCGACTTTTTTTGATTCGATTCTTTTCGATTCGAGTCGATTGTTTTATTATTTTTTATTTTTTTTATTTATGATAGTCACAGAGAGAGAGAGGCAAAGACAGTCAGAGGGAGAAGCAGGCTCCATGCTTCGGGAGCCCGATGTGGGATTCGATCCCGGGTCTCCAGGATCGTGCCCTGGGCCAAAGGCAGGCGCCAAATAGCTGCGCTACCCAGGGATCCCTGATTCGATTGTTTTAGATTTGATTCAATTCTTTCGATTCTATTTGATTTGATTCTTTTCGATTCAATTTGATACGATTCTTTTTATTTTGATTCGAATCGATTCTCTTCGGTTCGATTCGTTTTGATTCTTTTCGATTCTATTCAATTCTATTCGATTTTTCGATTTGATTCTTTTTGATTCGATTTGATTAGATTTTGATTCGATTCGATACGATTCTTTTCATTTTGATTCGATTCTTATCGATTTGATTCGTTTCAATTCTTTCAATTCTATTCGATTGTTTTCGTTAAGAATCGAATCGAAATAAAAGAATGGAATCGAATTGAAAAGAATAGAATAGAATCGATTCGAATTGAAAAGAATCGAATCGAAGAAAATCGAATAGACTCGAATCGAATCAAAAAGAATCGAATCGAATCGAATCAAGAAGAATAAAATCGATTCGAATTGAAAGTGTTAAATTGAATCGAAAAGAATCTAATCAAATCGAATCGAATCAAAAAGAATCGAATCGAATCGAAAGAATTGAAAAGAATCAAATTGAATAGAATCGAAAAGAATCGAATCGAATCGAAAAGAATCAAACAGAAATGAATCGAATCAAAACGAAAAGAATCGAATTGAATCGAATCGAAAAGAATTGAATTGAATCAAATCAAATGGAAAAGAATTGTATCAAAAGAATTGAATATAAACAAAAATAATCTAATTGAATCGAATCGAAAAGAATCAAATAGAACTGAAAAGAATCGAATCGAATCGATAAGAATCGAATTGAATCGAATCAGAAAAAATTGAATAGAATCGAATAGAATGGAAAAGAATCCAATCACATCAAATCGATAAGAATCGATCTGAATCAAAGTGAAAAGAATCGTATCGAATCGAATCGAAAAGAATCGAATCGAATTGAAAAGAATCGAATTGATTCGAAACGAAAACAATCGAATAGAATTGAAAAGAATTGAAACGAATCAAATCGATAAGAATCGAATCGAATCAAAATGAAAAGAATCGTATCGAATCTAATCGAAAAGAATCGAATCGAAACGAAAAGAATCAAATCGAATGGAATCGAAGTGAATTGAAAAGAATCGAAAAGAATAGAATTGAAATGAAAGAATCGAATCGAATCGAATAGAAAAGAATCAAATCAAATCGAATAGCAAAGAATCGAATTGAATCATATTGAAAAGAATCTATTTGTATCGAATCGAATCGAAAAGAATTGAATCAAATCACATCGGAACGAAAAGAATTGTATCAAAAAGAATCGAATCTAAACAAAAATATTCGAAATGAATCGAATCGAAAAGAATAGAATTGAAACAAAAAGAATCTAATCGAATCGATAAGAATTGAATCAAAAAATCAAATAGAATCGAATAGAATGGAAAAGAATCGAATCGCATCGAATCAAAATGAAAACAATCGTATCGAATCGAATCGAAAAGAATCGAATTGAAAAGAATCGAATCTAAACGAAAAGAATCTAATTGAATCGAATCGAAAAAAATGAATAGAATCGAAAAGACTCCAAACGAATCGAAAAGAATCGATTCGAATCGAAAGGAAAAGAATCGGATCGTATCGGATCGAAGAGAAAAGAATCAAATGGAATCGAATCGAAAAGGATCGAATCGTATCAAAATGAAATGAATCAAATCGAATTGAAAAGATTCGAATTGCATGGAATCAAATAGAAAAGAATCGAATCGAATCGAAAAGAATCAAATCAAATTTAATGGAATCGAAAGAATCGAGTCGAAAAAAATCAAATCGAAAATAATCGAAACGAATCAAATCAGGTCGAATGGAAAACAATCGAATCGAATCGAATCGAAAAGAATCGAGTTGAATTGAATAGAAAAGAATTGAATCGAATAAAATCAATAAGAATTGAATCAAATCGAATAGAATCGAAAAGATTCGAATCGAATTGAAAAGAAACGAATCGAATTGAAAAGAATCGAATCGAATCGAAAAGAATCAAATCGAAAAAAATTGAAATTAAAAGAATCGAATCGAATCAAAGCATAAAGAATCGAATCTAATTGAATCGAAAAGAATCGAATTGAATCGGAGAGAGAAGAATCTAATGGTAAGGAATCGAATCGAAAAGAATCCAATTATATCGAATCGAATCGAAAAGAATAGAATTGAATAGAATATAAAATAATCGAATCGAAATGAATCGAATCGAAACGAAAGAATCGAATCGAATCGAAAAGAATTGAATAGAAATGAATCGAAATGAAAAGAATTGAATCGAATCGAATCGAAAACAATTGAATCAAAAACAATCGAATTGAAACAAAAGAATCGAATCGTATTGAATCGAATCAAAAAAATCTAATTGAATCGAATCGAAAAGAATCGATTTGAAATGAAAAGAATCTAATCGAATTGATAGAAAATTGAATCGAATCGAAAACAATCTAATCGAAACGAATCGAAAAGAATCGAATTGAATGGAAACGAATCGAAAAGAATCTAATTGAGTCAAAAAGAATCAAATCAAATTTAATGGAATCGAAAAGAACCGAATAGAATCGAATTGAATCGAAAAGAATCGAATCGAAAAGAATCGAAACGAATTGAATCGAAAAGCATTGAATCTTATCAAATCGAAAAGAATCGAATTGTATCATATTGAAAAGAATCGAATCGATCTGAAAGAATTGAATCGAATTGAATCGATAAGAATCGAATCGAAAAGAATCAAATTGAAACGAAAAGAATCAAATCGAATAGCAAAGAATCAAATCGAAACGAATCGATTTGAAACGAACAGAATTGAATCGAATTGAATGAAATATTCGAATCGAATCGAAAAGAATCTAATCTAATGAAATCCAAAAGAATCAAATCGAAACAAATAGAATCAAACCGAATCGAATTGAATCGAAAAGCGTCGATTCGAATCAAATTGGAACGAAAAGAATTGAATAGAATCGAATAGAATCGAATCGAATAAAAAACAAGTGAATCGAATAGAATAGAATAGATTCGAAACGAAAAGAATCAAATTGAATCGAAAGGAATCGAATCGAAAAGAATCGAATCAAATAGAAAAGACTCGAATCGAATGGAAAAGAATAGAATCAAAAAGAATCGAATTGAAACAAAAAGAATCAAATTGAATTGAATCGAAAAGAATCGAATGGAATGGAATCGAAAAGAATCGAATTGAATTAAATCGAAGAGAATCGAATCGAATTGAATTGAATCGAAGAGAATCGAATCGAATAGAAAAGAATCAAATCGAAATGAATCGATTTGAAACGAAAAGAATCGAATCGAATCAAATTGAATGAAAAGAATTGAATCGAATCAAAAAGAATTGAATCAAAAAGAATCAAACCGAAACAAAAAGAATCAAACCGAATTGAAAAGAATCTAATTGAATAGAATCGAACAGAATCGAATCGTACCAAATCGAATCCAATCGAAAAGAATCTAATCATATCGAATCGAATCGAAAAGAATCGAAATGAATAGAATAGAAAAGATTCGAATCAAATCAAAAACAATCAAATCGAGTAATATCGAAACGAAAATCAAATCGAAAAGAATCGAATCGAATGGAAAAGAATTAAATTGAATTGAATCAAAAAGAATTGATTCGGGGATCCCTGGGTGGCGCAGCTGTTTGGCGCCTGCCTTTGGCCCAGGGCGTGATCCTGGAGACCCGGGATCGAATCCCACATCGGGCTCCCGGTGCATGGAGCCTGCTTCTCCCTCTGCCTGTGTCTCTGCCTCTCACTCTCTCTCTCTATGTGACTATCATAAATAAATAAAATTAAAAAAAAGAATGGATTCAAATCGAAAAGAAACGAATCGATTCGAATCGAAAAGTATCGAATCGAATCAAAAAGGATCGAATCGCAAAGAATCGAATCTAAACAAAAAGAATCGAATCGAATCGAAAAGAATCAAAACGAATAGAATCGAAAAGAATCGATTTGAATCGAAATGAAAAGAATCGTATCGAATCAAATCGAAAAAAATCAAGTCGAATCGAATCGAAAAAAATCGAATCGAATCGTATCAAAAAGAATCAAATCAAATTGAAAAAAATCGAATCGAATAGAAAAGAATCGAATTGATTGGAATCGAATCGAAAAGAATCTAATTGAATTGAAAGGAATCGAATCAAATTTAATGGAATCGACAAGAATCGTATCAAACCAAAAAGATCGAATCGAAACGAATCGATTCGAAAAGTATCAAATCGAATCGAATAGAAAAGAATTGAATTGAAATGAAAAGAATCGAATTGAATCGAATAGAAAAGACTCGAATCGAATTAAAAGAATCGAATCAAATCGAAAGGAATCGAATCGAATCGAAAAGAATTGAATTGAATTGAAACGAATCGATTTGAAACGAAAAGAATCGAACCGAATCGATTCGAATTGAATGAAAAGAATCGAATCGAATAGAAAAAATCGAATAGAAAAGAATTGAACCGAAACGAAAAGAATCGAATTGAATCAGTCGATTAAATTCTAATCGAATTGAATCACAAAGAATGAAATTGAGTCAAATCGAATCGAAAAGAATCGAATCGAATCGAATCGAAAAGAACAGAATTGTATCTAATCCAAAAGAATCGAATCATATCGAAAGGAATCGAAAAGAATCCAATCATATCGAATCGAATGGAAAACAATCGAATTGAATAGAATGGAAAAGATTCAAATCGAATAAAATCAAAAACAATCGAATTGAATCGAATCGAATCAAAAAGAATTGAATCGAAATGAATCGAATCGAAATGAAAAGATTCGAATCATTTCGAATTGAAAATAATCAAATCGAAAAGAATCGAAGGGATCCCTGGGTGGCGCAGCAGTTTGGCGCCTGCCTTTGGCCCAGGGCGTAATCCTGGAGACCCGGGATCGAGTCCCACACCGGGCTCCCGGTGCATGGAGCCTGCTTCTCTCTCTGCCTGTGTCTCTGCCTCTCTCTCTCTGTGTGACTATCATAAATAAATTTAAAAAAATTTTAAAAAAAGAAAAGAATCGAATCGACACGAAAAGAATCAAATCGAATCGAAAGAATCGAATCGATTCAAAAAGAATCGAATCGAAAAGAATCGAATCGAAATGAATCAAATCGAAATGAAAAGAATCGAATTGATTCGAATCGAAAAGAATCGAATTGAAACAAAAGAATCGAATCGAATCGAATCAAAAAGAATCGAATCGAATCGAATCCAAAAGAATTGAATCTAATGGAATCGAAAAGAAACACATTGAATTGAATCGAAAAGAATCGAATCGAATCGAAAAGAAACGGATCGAATCAAATCAGAAAAAAATCGAATAGAATCGAATCGAATCAAAAAGAATTGAATAGATTCGAATCGAAAAGAATCGAATTGAAAAGAATCGTAACGAATCAAATCGAAAAGAATTGAATCGAAATGAATCGAATAGAATAGAATAGAATCGATCAATTGAAAAGAATCGAATCAAATTGAAAAGAATCGAATCGAAAGGAATTGCATCGAAACATAAACAATTGAATCGAATCGAATAGAAAAGAATCAAATCGAAAAGAATCGAATCGATTCGAATTGAATCGAAAATAATCAAATCAAATAGAATCCAAAAGAATCGAAATAAATTGAATCGAAAAGAATCGAATTGAATCAAATAAAAAAGAATTGAATCCAATCGAAAAAAATCAAAATGAATCGAATAAAAAAATCGAATCCAATCGAAAAGAATCGAATTGAATCGAATCGTAAATAAATGAATTGAATTGAAAAGAATCGAATAGAAAATAATCGAATCGAAACAAATTGAAAAGAATCGAAAAGAATCAAATCGAATGGAAAAGAATCGAATCGAATAAAAAAGAATCATATCAAATCGAATCAAAAAGAATCGAATCGAATCAAATTGAAAAGAATCGAATTGAAAAGAATAGTATAGAATCAATAGAATCAAATCAAATTGAAAAATCGAATCGAATTGAGTCGAAAAGAAATGAATCAATAAGAATCGAATTGGATCGAAAAGAATCAAACCGAATCAAATAGAAAAGAATCGAATCGAATCGAAAACATTCGAATCGAATTGAATCAAAAATAATCGAATTGAAGCGAATTGAAGCGAATCGAAAGGATCAAATTGAAAAGAATCCAATCGAAAAGAATTGAAACGAATAGAATCAAGTAGAATCTCAAAGAATCAAATAAAATTATATAGAAAAGAATCAAATCGAATAGAAAAGAATCGATTTAATTGAATCGAACCAAATGGAATCGAATCCCATCGAAAAGAATCGAATCAAATCAAATCGAAAGAATCAAATCGAATCGATTCGAATCGAAAAGAATCAAATCAAATCAAAGAATCGAATTGAATCAAATCAAAAAGAATCGAATCGAATTGAAGGGGTCGATCGAAAAGAATTGAATCAATTCAAAAAACGATTCGAATCGAATTGAATCGAATTTAAAAGAATCGAAAGAATCGATTCGAATTGAAAGGAATCAAAAATAATCGAGAAGAATCAAATCGAATCGAATAGAAAAGAATCAAATCGAATCGAATCGAATCGAAAAGAATTGAATCGAATCGAAAAGAATCGAATCGAGTTGAAAAAATCGAATGGAATCGAATCGAAAAGAATCAAATCGAAAAAATCGAAACAAATCTAAAAGAATCAAATCGATTCGAAAAGAATCGAATCGAAACGAATCGAAAAGAATCGAATCGAATCAAAAAGAATCGAATACAAAAGAATAGAATCGATGAATCGAAAAGAATCAAATCGAAAAGAATCGAATCGCAAGGATTTGAATAGAATAGAATAGAATAAAAAATAATCGAAGCGAATCGAATCAAAACGATTCGAATTGAAAGTAATCTAATCGAATCTAATCAAAACGAATCAAATTGAAAATAATCGAATCGAATCAAAACAAATCAGCCGAAAATAATCGAATGAAATCGAATCAAAATTAATCTAATCGAATTGAATCGAAATGAATTGAATCGAAACGAATCCAATCGAAAATAATCGAATCAAACCTAATCGAATCGAAAATAATCGAATCAAATTGAAGCGAATCGAATTGAAAATAATCAAATCGAAATGAATCGAATCGAAAAAAAAGGAATCGGGGATCCCTGGGTGGCGCCTCGGTTTGGCGCCTGCCTTTGGCCCAGGGCGCAATCCGACAGGCCCGACATCCAAACCCACGTCAGGCTCCCAGTGCATGGAGCCTGCTTCTCTTTCTGCCTGTGTCTCTGCCTCTCTCTCTCTCTCTGTATGACATCATAAATTAAAAAAAAGAAAAGAAAAGAAAAGAAAAGAAAGGAATCGAATCAAATCGAAATTAACCGAATCGAAACGAATCTAATCGAAACGAATTGATTTGAAAATATTTGAATCGAATCAAAACTAATCGAATCGTATCGAATCAAAATGAATCGAATCGAAAATAAACGAATTGAAACGAATCGAATCAAAAATAATTGAATTGAATCGAAACGGATCGAATCAAAAATAATCAAATCGAACCAAATTGAATCAAAAATAATCGAATCGAATTGAAACGAATTGAATGAAAAATAATCAAATCGAAACAAATCGACTCGAAAATAATAGCATCATATTGAATCGAATCAAAACTAATCGAATCGTATTGAATGGAAATGAATCGAATCGCAAATAATCGAATCGAAACAAAATGACTTGAAAATAATTGAATCGAATCGAAACGAATCAAATCGAAAGTAATTGAATCGAAACGAATTGAGTCGAAAATAATTGAATCAAGTCGAATCGAATCGATAGAAATTAATTGAATCGAAAAGAATTGAATCGAAATTAAATAAAAAAGAATCGAAAAGAATCGAATCGAATAGAATCGAAAAAAAAGCGAATCAAAAACTATCGAATCGAATCGAATTAAATCGAAAAAAAACGAATCGATTTGAAAAGAATCAAATCGAATCGAAAAAGATCGAATCGAATTGAATCAAATGAAAAAGAATCGATTTGAAATGAATTGAATCAAATTGAATCGAAAAGAATCGAAACGAATCAAATAAAGAAGAATCGAATGGCAAAAAATCAAATCGAATCGAATTGAATCGAAAAGAATCGAATCGAATCGAATAAAAAATAATCGAATGGAATCAAATCGAAATGAATCGAATCGAAAATAATCAAATGGAAACGAATCGACTCGAAAATGATTGAATCGAATCGAAAAGAATCGAATCGAAAATAATCGAATTGAAACGAATCTAATCAATAACAGTGAATCGAACGAAACTAATCGAATCGAAAATAATCGAATCTAAACGAATCGAATCAAAAATAATTGAATTGAATCGAAACGAATCGAATCGAAAATAATCGAATTGAAACGAATCGAATAAAAAAATCGAATCGAATAGAATCGAATCAATAATAATCAAATTGAATCGAAAAGAATCGAATCGTAAATAATCGAATCGAACGAATCGACTTGAAAATAATTGAAACGAATCGAATCGAAAGTAATTGAATCGAATCGAATCGAATTAAATAGAAATTAATCGAATCGAATTGAATCGAAACGAATTGAATTGAAAATAATCGAATCGAAATGAATCGAATCGAAAATAATCGAATTGAATCGAATCGAAACGAATCGAATCTAAAATAATAAAATCGAAATGAATCGAATCGAATCTAAACGAATCGAATCTAAAATAATAGAATCGAAACTAATTGAATCGAAAAAAATCGAATCGTATCGAATCGAATCGAAATTAATCGAATCGAATCAAATCGAATCGAAAAGAATCGAATCAAATTGAATAAAAAAGATTCGAAAAGGGATCCCTGGGTGGCGCAGCGGTTTGGCGCCTGCCTTTGGCCCAGGGCGCGATCCTGGAGACCCAGGATCAAATCCCATGTCGGGCTCCCGGTGCATGGAGCCTGCGTCTCCTTCTGCCTGTGTCTCTGCCTCTCTCTCTCTGTGACTATCATAAATAAATAAATAATTAAAAAAAGATTTGAAAAGAATCGAATCGAAAATAAACGAATCGAATAGAATCGAAAAGTAACGAATCAAAATCTTTCGAATTGAAATGAAAAATATCAAATCGAATCGAATCCAAGAAATCGAATCGAATCGAATCGAATCGAATTGAAAAGACAGAATCAATCGAAAAAGATCAAATCAAATCGAATCGAGTCGAAAAGAATCGAATAGATTTGAAAAGAATCTAATCAAATCGAATCGAATAGAATCAAAACAAATCAAATAAAGAAGAATCGAATTGAAAAAAACGAATCAAATCGAATCGAATCAAAAAGAATCGAATCAAATTGAATCGAAAAGAATCGAATCGAAAGGAATCGAATCGAAAATAGTCGAATCGAAAAGAATTGAATCAAATAGATTCAAATTGAATCAAATCGAATGAAAATCGAATCGAATCGAAAATAATCGATTCAAATCGAATCGAATCGAATTGAATATAATCGAATCGAATCGAATGGAAACGCATCGAATCGAAAATGATCAAATCGAATCGAATTGAAATTAATCAAATCGAATTGAATCTAATCGAAACGTATCGAATCGAAAATATTTGAATCGAATTGAATCGAATAAAAAATAATCAAATCGAAATGAATCAAATAGAAAATAATCTAATAGAATCGAATAGAAAATAATCGGTTTGAATCGATTCAAAACGAATAGAATCGAAAATAATCGAATCGAATCAAATCGAAAACAATCGAATCGAATCGAAATGAATCGAATCGAAAATAATTGAAATGAAACGAATCGAAATGAATCGAATCAAATCAAAAATAATCGAACCGAAACGAATTGAATCGAAGATTATCGAATTGAATCAAAACTAATTGAACCGAAAATAATCGAATTGAAAGAAATTGAATCGAAAATAATTGAATCGAATCGAATCGAATCAAATAGAAATTAATAGAATCGAATTGAATCGAAACGAATCAAAACAAAAACAATCGAATCGATTCAAAAAGAAAGAAATTCGAACCAAAAAGACTCGAATCGAAAAGAATCAAACCGAATCGGATCGAAAAAAATCGAATCGAATTGGACCGAATCAAAACAATCGAATCAAATGGAATTAAAAGAATTGAATCGAATTGAATCGAATAGAATCAAAATTAATCGAATCGAATCGACTTGAAACGAAACGGATTGAAAAAAATCGAATAGAAATGAATCGAATCGAAAATAATTGAATAGAGTTGAAATTAATCGAATCGAATCGAATCGAAACGAATTGAGTCGAAAATAATCGAATCAATTCGAATCGAATCGAATCGAATCAAAAATAATCGAATTGAATCGAATTGAACCAAATCGAATCGAATATAATCGAATTGAAATTAATCGAATCGAAACAAATCGAATCGAAGATAATCTAATCGAATCGAAAATGAATCGAATCGAATTGAAACTAATCGAATCGAAATGAATCGAATCGAAAATAATCGAATCAAATCAAATCGAATCGAATAGAAATTAATCGAATTGAATCAAAACGAAACGAATCGAATAGAATCGAATTGAAAATAATCGAATCGAAATGAATTGGATGGAAAATAATCAAATCGAATCAAATTGAAAATAATCGAATCGAAATGAATCAAATCGAAAATAATCGAATCAAAATTATTCAAATTGAATCGAATCTAATCGAAGCAAATCGAATCGCACTGAATCAAAAGAATTGAATCGAATGCAAGTGAAAAGAATCGAATCCAATCAAATAGAATCAAAAAGAATCGATTCAAATCTAATCGAATCGATTCGAAAAGAATGGAATTTGAATCGAAAGAAAATAATCGATAAGAAATGAATCAAAAACTATCGAATCGAAATTAAAATAATCGAATCGAAACGAATTGAAAAAATCGAATCGAATCAAATCAAAATAATCGAATCAAAAAGAATCGAAACGAATCAAATCAAAAGGAAAAAATCGAATCCAATTGAAACGAAAATAAATCAAATCGAATCGAAAAAAATCGAATCGAATTGAGTCCAAAAGAATCAAATCGAAACAAAAAGAATCGAATCGAATAGAATTGAATAGAATCGAAAAGAATCGAATTGAATCGAATGGTATCGAATCGAACAGAATCGAATTGAATTGAATAGAATCGATTCGAAAAGAATAAATCGAAAATATCGTATCAAATCGAATAAAATAGAAAGAATCTAATCGATTCGAATCGAATCATATCGAAAAGAATCGAATCGAGAAAAATTCGAATCTAATCTCATCGAATCAAAAGAATTGAATCGAATGGAAGCGAAAAGAATTAAATCTAATCGAATTGAAAAAAATTGATTCGAATCGAATTGAAAAGAGTCGAATCAAATCGAATCGGAAAGAATCGAATCGAATCGAAACGAAAAAATCTAGTCGAATCGAATCGAAAAAAATCGAATCGAATTGAATCAAAAAGAATCGAATCGAATCGAAAAGAATCTAATCGATTCGAATCGAATCGGAAGTTTTGAATCAAAAATATCAAATCTAATCACATCGAATCAAAAGAATGAAATCGAATGGAAGCGAAAAGAATCGAATGAATCGAATCTAATCTAATCTAATCTAAAAGAATCGAATCGAATAGAAAAGAATCGAATCGAATCAAATCGATTCAAAAAGAATTGGAAAGAATCAAATCTGGTTCCACACCAGGCCTCACGTAGACCTGTTGACCATGGTCCCCAGCCGGCCTCACATGCACCTGTTGCATCTGGTTCCCCCTGAGACTCACGTGTACCTGGTATCTCTGGTCCACACCTGGGCTCCACCTGGATCTGGTGACTCTGGTCCCCATCTGGAACTCTCCTGGACCTGCTGACTCTCTTTCCAACATGGACCTCCCCTGGACCTGGTGACTCTGGTCCTCAGTTTGGCCTCACTGGACCTGGTGACTCTCGTCCCGACTTTGACCTAACTCAGAACTGGTGAATCTTGTCCCCACCTAGGCCTCACCCAGACCTGTTGACTCTTGTCCCCAGCTAGCCTCAATTCGACTGATGAATCTGGTCCTCATGTGGGCCTCTCATGGACCTGGGACTCAGCTGGATATAGTGGCTCTGGTTCCCAAATGGGGCTCACCTGATACTGGTGACTGTGGTCTCCTTCTATGCCTCACCAGGGCCTGGTGACTCTGATCCCCATCTGGGCATTGCATGGCCCTAGTGGCTCTGGTCCCCACCTAGGCATCATTGCGACCTGGATACTCTATTTCACACCTGGGCCTCACTTTGACCGGAGACCTCTGGTCCCACTCTGTGCCCCAATCGAAACTGGTTACTCTGGTTAGCCCTCTGGGCCTCACCCTTACCTGGTGACTCTGGTCCCCCCTGGGCTTCACTTGGACCTGGTGAATCTTGCCCTTACCTGTTCCTCACCTGGAGCTGGTGACTCTGGTCACCACCTGGGTCTAACCGGGACTTGGTGAATCTTGTTGCCACCTGGGCCTCACCTGGACCTTGTGACTGTGGTCCCCACCTGGACCTCACCTGGTTCTGGTGGCTCTGGTTCCCATATAGGGCTCTCCTGGACCTGGTTCCTGTGGTCTCCTTCTGGCCTCACCTGGAACCAAAAGACTATGATCCATATTTGGGCCTCACCTGGACCTGGGGATTCTGGTCCTTACCTGGGCATCATTGGTTTCTGGTACTGGTTACTGGTTACTATCTTATATACCTGGGCCTCACCTGGACCTGGTGACTCTGGTCACCCTCCGAACCTCACCCTGTCTTGGTGACTGTGGTCCCACCTGGGCCTCACCTGGACGAGGTGACTGGTTCCCACAGGGAACTCACCTGGACCTGGTGAATCTGGTCCTCACATGGGCATCATGAAACCTGGTTACTCAGTTCCACTTCGGGGCCTCACCTGGACCTAGTAACTCTCATCCCCCTCTGGGCCTCACCCTGACATGGTGACTCTGGTCCCCACATGGATATAACCTGGACCGGGTGACTCTGGTCCCCCTTTGGGCCTCACCCAGACCTGGGGACTCTGGTCCTCAACTGGGCCTCAACAGGACCTGGTGAATATAATCCTCACTTAGGCCTCGTCTGGACCATGTGACTCTGCTCCCACCTGGGCATAATTGGACATGGTATTGTGTTCCCCACCTGGGACTCACCTGGACCTGATAACTTTGATCTTCACTTTGGCCTCACATGACCCTGATGACTCTGGGCCCCCCACCTAGGCCTCAATCAAGACCTGGAGACTGTGGTCCCCACCTGGGTCTCATATGGACATGGTGACTCTCGTTACCACATGAGCCACACCTGGACCTGGGGCCTGTGGTGTCCTTCTAGCCTCACATTTACCTGGTGACTCTGGTCCCCACCAGGGCCTCACCTGGATCTGGTGACTCTGGCCTGCAAGTTGGCCTCACCTGGACCTGGTGAGTGGGGTTGCCACCTGGGTCTCACCCATACCAGGTAACTCAAGTCCCCACGTGGGCCTCACTTGGACCTGGTGAATCTGGTCCTTACCTGGTCCTCATCTGGAATTGGTGACTCTGGTCACCACCTGGTCCTCACCTGGACCTGCTGAATCTGGTCCCCATCTGGGCCTCACCCAGTCCTGGTGACTTTGTTCCCCACCTGGACCTGATTGCTGTGGACTACTTCTTGGCTTCACCTGGAAATTGTGACTCTGATCCTATCTGGGCCTCACCCAGATTTGGTGACTCTGGTCCTCACATGGGCATCATTATGACCTGGATACTCTGTTCCACACCTGAGACTCACCTGGACATGATGCCTCTGGAACCCATCTGGGTCTCACCCTGACCTGGTGACTCTCATCCCCATCTGAATGTCACCTGGACCAGGTGATTCTGGTACCCCTCTAGGTCTCAGCCAGACCTGGAGACCCTGGTCCTCAACTGGGCCTCACCTGGACCTAGTGAATATACTCCCCACCTGGGCTTCATCTGGACCTGGTGACTCTGGTCCCTACCTGGGCATCATCGGGACATGGTTACTCTATTCCCCACTGGGACTCACCTGGACCTGGTAACTCTGGTCCTCACTTTGGCCTCTTCTGTACCAGGTGACTCTGGCCCCACCTGGGCCTCACCTGGAACTGGTGACTCTGATCCTCAGCATGGCCTCACCTGACCTGGTGACCGTGGTTCCCACCGGGACCTCACCTGGACCTCATGTCTCTGGTCCCCACCTGGGTCTCACCTGGACCTGGTGTCTCTGGTACCCACCTGGGTAGCATCAGGACATGGTTACACTGTTCCCTAACAGGGACCCACCTGGACCTGTTAACTCTGGTCTTCCCCTGGGCCACTCCTGGACATGGTGACACTGGTTCCCACCTGGGTCTCACCTAGACCTGGTCAGTCGGATCCCTACCTGGGCCTCACCTGTAAATGGTGATTCTCGTTCCCACATGGACCTCATGTGGACCTGGTGGCTGCAGTGTTTCTAACCTCTCATGTACCTTTTGTCTCTGGTCCCCATCAGGGCCTCACCGGGACCTGGTGAGTGTAGTTGCCATCTGCACCTCACCTGGACCTGGTGACTCTGGTCTGCACCTGAGACTACCCTGGATCTAGTGACTGTGGTTCCCACCTGGGCCTCACTTGGACCTGGTCACTCTGATCTCCATCTGGGCCTCACCTGGCCCTGTTGACGATGGTCCTAAAATGGGCATAATTGGGACCCGGTTACTGTGTTCCACAACTGGAACTCACCTGTACCAGGTGACTCTGGTCCCCCTCTGGGTCTCACCCTGACCTGGAGACTGTGAACCCCCCTATGGCCTGACTTGGACCTTCTGACTCTGGTTGCCACCTGCTCCTCAACTCGAACTGTTGACTCTGGTTCTTTCAAGGGCCTCCTCTGTACCTGGTGATCCGGGTCACCACCTGGGCCTCACCTGGACGTGGTGACTGTGTTCCACACCTGGGCCTCACGTAGACATGTTGACCATGGTCTTCAGCCGGCCTCACATGGACCTGTTGCCTCTGGTCCCCACCTGGGACAACTGTACCTGGTAACTCTTATCCTAACCTGGGCCTCATCTGGACCTGGTGACTCTGGACCCACCTGGGCTACACCTGGATCTGGTGACTCTGGTCCCCACCTGGACCTCTCCTGGACCTTGTGACTCTCTTTCCAACATGGACCTCACCTGGATCTGGTGGCTCTGGTCCTCAGTTTGGCCTCACCTCAACCTGGTGACTCTCATCCCCACTTTGACCTAACTCAGACCTGGTGAATCTTGTCCCCAGTAAAGCCTCAATTCGACCTGATTAATCTGATCCTCACGTGGGCTTCCCATGGACCTGGGACTCAGCTGGATATAGTGGCCCTGGTTCCCACATGGGGCTCACCTGATACTGGTGACACTGGTGTCCTTCTATGCCTCACCAGGACCTGGTGATTCTGATCCCCATCTGGGCATTGCATGGCTCTAGTGACTCTGGTCCTCACCTAGACATCATTGGGACCTGGTTACTCTATTCCACACCTGGGCCTCACTTTCACCCAGCACCTCTGGTCCCACTCTGGGCCTCAAACTAAACTGGTTACTCTGGTTCCCCCTCTGGGCCTCACCCTTACCTGGTGACTCTGGTCCCCCCCGGGCTTCACTTGGACCTGGTGAATCTGGTCCTTACCTGGTCCTCATCTGGACTTGGTGACTCTGGTCACCACCTGGGTCTCACCTGGACTTGGTGAATCCTGTTGCCACCTGGGCCTCACCTGGACTTGGTGACTCTGGTCCCCACCTGGCCCTCATCTGGATCTGGTGGCCTGGTTCCCATATGGGGCTCTCCTGGACCTGGTTCCTGTGGTCTCCTTCTGGCCTCACCTGGAACAAAACGACTCTGATCCATATTTGGACCTCACGTGGACATGGTGTCTCTGGTCCTTAGCTGGGGATCATTGGGACCTGGTTATTCTCTTCTCTACCTGGGCCTCACCTGGACCTGGTGACTCGGGTCACCCTCTGGACCTCACCCTGACCTGGTTACTGTGGTCCCAGTTTCCATGAATCCTTTTAATTCTTCCTCAATTTCCTGGTTGAACCTTTCACCTTTTAGCAGGATGGTCCTTAACCTCCACGTGTTTGAGATCCTTCCAAACTTCTTGTGGTGATTTAGTTCTAATTTTAAGGCATTATGGTCTGAGAATATGCAGGGGATGATCTGAATCTTTTGGTATCGGTTCAGACGTGATTTGTGACCCAGTATGTGGTCTATTCTGGAGAACGTTCCATGTGCACTTGAGAAGAATGTTTATTCAGTTCAGTTTGGATGTAAAGTTCTGTAGATATCTGTGAAATCTATCTGCTCCAGTGTATCATTTAAAGCTCTCGTTTCTTTGGAGATGTTGTGCTTAGAAGACCTATCGAGGGTAGAAAGACCTAGATTGAAGTCACCAAGTATAAGATAATTATTATCTAAGTATTTCTTCACTTTCGTTATTAATTGGTTTAAATATTTGGCAGCTCCGATATTCGGGGAATATATATTGAGGATTGTTAAGCCCTCTTGTTGGATAGATCTTTTAAGTATGATTTAGTGTTCGTCTTCATCTCTCACTATAGTCTTCGGGGTAAATTTAGTTTATCTGATATATGGATGGGTACCACTGCTTTCTTTCTTTTTTTTTTTTCACTGCTTTCTTTTGAGGACCATTTGAATGGTAAATGGTTCTCCAACTCATTATTTTCAGATTGTAGGTGTCCTTCTGTCTAATATGAGTCTCTTGTAGAAAGCAAATAGTTGGGTCCTGATTTTTTATCCAGTCTGAAACGCTGCGCCTTTGAAGGGGTCATTAAGCCCATTCACGTTCAGAGTTACTATCAACAGATATGAGTTTAGTGTCATCATGACATCTATTCAGTCCTTGTTTTTGTGGATTGTTCCACTGAACTTCTTCTTAAAGGAGAATTTTAAGAGTCCCCCTTAAAATTTCTTGCAGAGCTGGTTTGGAGTTCACATATTCTTTCAGTTCCTGCCTGACTTGGAAGCTCTTTATCTCTCCTTCCATTTTGAATGAGAGCCTGGCTGGATAAAGTATTCTTGGTTGCATGTTATTCTCATGGAGGACCCTGAATATATCCAGCCAGCACTTTCTGGGCTGCCAGGTCGCTGTGGAGAGGTCTGCTCCTCCCCATAAAGGTCAGGGATTTCTTGTCTCTTGCTGCTTTAAGGATCTTCTCTTTATCTTTGGAATTTGCAAGCTTCACTATTAAATCGAGGTGTTGGACGGTTTTTATTGATTTTAGGGGGGTGGGGATCTCTCTATTTCCTGGATCTGAATGCCTGTTTCCCTTCCCATTTAGGAAAGTTTTCAGCTAGGATTTGTTCAAATACATATTCTGTCCCTCTGTCCCTTTCGGCGCCCTCAGGATCCCCAATTACACATAGGTTTTTCTTCCTCAGGCTGTCGTTTATTTCCCTTAATCTGTCTTCCTGGTCTCTTAATTGTCTGTCTCTTTTTTCCTCAGTTTTTCTCGTTGCCATCAACTTGTCTTCTATGTCACTCACTCGTTGTTCCACCTCGTTAACCCTCATCATTAGGAATTCTAGTTTGGATTGCATCTCATTCAATTGTTTTTTAATTTCTGCCTGATTGTATCTAAATTCTGCAGTCATGAAGTCTCTTGAGTCCTTTATGCTTTTTTCTAGAGCCACCAGTAGCTGTATAATAGTGCTTCTGAATTGGTTTTTCTGACATTGAGTTGTAATCCAGATTTGTAACTCTGTGGGAGAGAGGACTGTTTTTTCTTTTGAGGTGAGGTTTTCCTTCTAGTCATTTGCTCAGTGCAGAGTGGCCAAAAACAAGTTGTATTGGGAAAGGGAGAAAAAGAGAAGAGAGAAAGAAAAAAAAGAGAAGAGAAAAAGAAAAAGGAAAAAGGAAGAAAAAAGCAAAAAGAATAAACGGAGAAAGAAAAAGAAAGAAAGGGGGGGAAAGGATGGGGGAGGCAATCAGAAATTTAACAAAAACATGGGGGAGTATCTTCTGATTCTGTCTACTTTAAGTCCCTTGACTTCCCCTGGAACTTGGCCGTCTAGCTGGTCTTCTGGGGGGAGGGGCCTGTTGTGCTGATTTTCAGGTGCTAGCCCTTGGGGGAGCTCCTGTCCCCCTGCCTGGTGAAGCCCTCAGTGGGAGTTGTATACCCTGCGACGCCCAAGGAGGAACAACCCCAGTGGCAGCAGCCAGGTCGGAACACCTGTATTCAGCCTCCCCAGTAACTCTGGAGCAGTCCGTCTGCAGGGCCTGGAGGCTCTGGGGCAGGGCTGCTGATCTTCTCAGCTCTGAGCAGGAGCGTCCTTGCTGTCCTGGGCCCTCCAGGCCTCTGTCTGTCCCGGGGGAGGCCGAATCCTGGGCTGTGTCCCGGCCCTGTGCTCCCCGACCTGCGCTGTTGGATTCTCGCTCCCGGCCGGGTAGGCACCTCTCCACGGAGCCGCCATAGCCCCTCTGAGCTGCTCCTGGAGCCCCGCAGCCCCCTCCACACGAAGCCACTTCCTCTGCCCTAGGCGCTGCCAACTAGCTGTTCCCAGGGACCCGCTGCCCCCTCCGCACAGAGACGCTGCCGGATCCCCTCAGAGCTCCTCCTGGGTCAATGCATGTGCCCTACAGCCCTTAGGGAGCTCGGTACAATCTCCTGGGAGTGCAGGTGTATGTTTGTGTCCCATGGAGCCCGAGGGTATCCCCGCCCTCCTGGGGTCTTGCTCTGAATCCCTGCGGGCGTCATTTCCCCCTGGAAGAATGGTGCAGCTCCTGCTTCTCTGGGACAGAGCTCTCATGCCCCGGGGGGCACTCGCCCTGGCCTTAGCCTGGCTCTGTGGGGCCCCTCCCCGTTGGATGCCCTTTTGTATCTTATTTCTTTTTTCCCCATCTTCCTACCTTGATAGAAGCGTGAACTTTTTCTCACTGTAGCATTCTATCTGGTGTCTGTTTTAAGTCTCAGGCTGAATTCCTAGATTTTCAGGATGATTTGAAGTTTATCTAGGTAATTTGGTCAGGACAGGTTGACTTGGGGACCCCTCTCTTCCGCCATCTTGCTCTCCTCTGTATGTTGCTTTTAGCTTTAGTTGTTTCCTTCACTTTGCAGAAGCTTTTCAATTTGATGAAGTCCCCAATAGTATTTTTTGCTTCTGTTTCCCTCACCTCAGAGGCATATCCTGAAAGAAGATCCAATGGGCCAATATCAAAGACTTTGCTGCCTATCTTTTCCTCTTGTATGGTTTCAGGTCTCACATTTAGGTCTTTTCATCCATTTTGAATTTATTTTTATAATATGGTGTAAGAAGTGGTCCAGTTTCATTCTTCTGCATGTGGCTGCCTGGTTTTCCCAACACCATTTGTTCTTATCCTGGGGTCAGGTTTAGGGTTTCTTGAAGAGACTCTCCTTGTGCCATTGGATATTCCTTCCTGCCTTGTTGTCCATTAATGGATCATAGAGTGACATGTTTGTATCTTGTTTTGGCTTTCCATTCTGTTCTATTGATCTAAGCATCACCTGTTGGGAAGATCCCTGATGCTGATTCAATTTCTCTACTGGTTAACGGTCTGTTCAAGTTTCTTATTTCTTCATTTTTCATTTTTGTATGTTATATATTTCTAGGAATTGATCTATTTCTTCCAGGTTCTAGGTTGCTGGCATATACTTTTCATCATATTCTCTTATTATTGTTTGTATTTCTGTAGTGTTGGTGTTATTTCTCTTTTCTCATTCGTGATTTTATTTGGGTCTTCTCATCTTTTTATGTTTTTTCCTTTTTAAAGCTTTTATTTATGTATCATGAGAGACACAGAGAGGGGCAGCGGTATAGGCAGAGGGAAAATGAGGCTCCATGCGGGGAGCCTGATGTGGGACTTGATCCACAGGATCCTGGGATCCTGACCTGAGCCAAAGCAAATGCTCAACCACTGAGGCACACAGTTGCCTTGCTGATTCAATTCCTTTGCTAGTTATGGGTCTGTTCACATTTTCTATTTCTTTCCTATTTCAGTTTTGCTCTTTTGCACATTTCTAGGGATTTGTCCATTTCTTCCAGGTCTCCCGTTTGTAAGCATATAATCTTTCATAGTATTCCCTTATAATTGTCTAATTTTCTGGTGTTGATTGTGCTCACTCTTCTCTCATTTGTGATTTTATTTATTTAGGTCTTTTCTTCTTTTCTCGTTCCTAAGGGCTGGATAGGGTTTGATCCATTTTATTAATTATTTTGAAGAATAGCTCTTAGTTTCGTTATTCCATTCTAATGTTTTTTATTTCTGTATTGTTTATTTCTGCTCTCATCTTTATTTTTTCCCTTCTTCTGTAGGCTTTAGGCTTTGTTTGCTATTCCTTTTACACCTCCTTTAGGTGTAGGGATAGGCTGTGTATTGGAGACTTCTTGTTTCTTGAGGTAGGCCTATATTACTATGTACTTTTCTCTTTGGACTGCCTTTTCTACATCCCAGAGGTTTGGAGAAACATGTTTTCATTTTCATTTGTTTTAAATTTCCTCTTTAATTTCCTGGTTGCTCCATTCATTCTCTAGTAGGATGTTCATAAACTCCACGTATTTTTGGTCTGTCCAAATTTTTTCTCACTGTTGACTTCGAGTTTCATAGCATCATGCTCCGAAATGGTACAGGGTGTGATATCAACATTCTTGTACCTGTGGTGGGTGATTTGTGGCTCATGATATGATCTGTTCTGGAGAATGTCCCATGTGCAAGTGAAAGGAATGTGTATTCTTCTTTAGGAAGAAATGTTCAGACTATATCTGTTAAGTCCCTGTGGTCCATTGTGTCTAGGCTGTTGTTCCCCTGTTGATTTTCTGCATAGACGATCAGTCCATTGCCATTACTGGGTAGGTGTTAAAGTCCCCTATCATTGTATCATTATCAGTGAGTTCCTGTACATTTATTGGTAATTGGGTTCCATATTTAGGTACTGCCATGTTGGCAGCATAAATATTTATTTGTTTGATCCTGTTAGAGAGTCTTTTTAATTATGAAATAATGCCCTCCTTCATCTTCTTACAGTATTTGTTCTTTCTTTTTGAGATTTAAATATTTTATTTATTTATTCATGAGAGATACACAGAGAAGCAGAGGCAGAAACATAGGCAGAGGGAGAGACAGGCTCCCCAAAGGGATGCCAATGTGGGACTCGATCCTGGGATCCCAGGATCAACCCCTGAGCCGAAGACAGATGCTCAACCACTGAGCCACCAGGTGTCCCCCAGGGTTTGGTTTCAAATCTAGTTTGTCTAATATAAGTATTGGTCCTCCAGCTTTCTTTTCATAACCATTAGCGTGATAGATGATTTTCCATCCCTGACTTTCAAATCTGGTGTCTATAGGTCTAAGGTGAGCTCTAGTAGGCAGCATACTGATGGATCTTGTTTTTTTAATAACAATTTTATTTTTGAGAGCATGAGAGAGAGAGAGAGAGAGGCAGAAAATTAGGCAGAGAGAGAAGCATGCTCCCCACCAGGAGCACAATATGGGACTCGATCCCAGACTCCAGGATCACACCCTGAGTCAAAGGCAGAGACTCAACCCCTGAGCCACCCAGGCATCCCGGATCCTGTTTTTTAAGCCACTCTGACACCCTATATCTTTTGATTGGAGCATTTAGTATCAGCATTCAGAGTGCTTATTCAAAGATATGAACTTGTGCCTTGTTGTTAGTGGTAGAGTTGGTGTTTCTGGTGACGTTCTCTGGTCCTTTCTAGTCTTTGTTGCTTTGGTATCTTTTTTTCCCCCACTAGAAGAGTCCCTCTTAAAATTCCTTACTGGACTGGTTTAGCGGTCATGAACTCCTTTATACTTTGCCTGTCAGGGAAAATCTTTCTCTCCTTCTCTCCTGAATGACAACTTCCTGAAGAAAGAATTCATACAAATTGGACTCCAATAAAAAGAAAGTTAAAAACATAAAATAAATTTTGCTCGTATGACTGAGGAAAATGGCATTTAGGAGGAAAAGCAGAAGCTGAAAGGAGGAGGACAGATTTCACCATCCTTAGCATCACAGGGACCTGGTGTCCTTTCCTAAGGGGCCCCCCTCCGTAGGATGTTTCCTGCCCCTCTGCGCTCCTTTTTGGAACCCAGCAGGCACATCTCCGTGCCTCCAGCACCTCTGCAGTCGTGGTTTATAGCGTTCCATGTATCCTATTGGGGACCACGGCGTCATGTATGTAACCATCCACTGCTGTTTGACAGCATTGGGGTGATTCTGACTTTTGTTCGTTGTGGGGTGTGTGTTTGTCTATCACATGAATCTATCACGTGTAGCTATCGGATCCTCTGGCTGGGTAACCCAAACACCGAAATGGTTGGTACAACATCATTTCTGGTGCTGGCGCTGGGTGGCTAGCTGGGCTCTCCTGGCTGACCCGGGCTCGCTCCTATAGTGAATTTCAGCTCTAGGTTCAGCTGAGGTGGAAGGACTGGCTCAGCCAACCCCATGTCCGACAGTGGGTCTCGCCGAGCACCGGCTGCTTCTCTTCTCGCCGATGCCTCTCCAGCAGGGAGTCAGACCTCAGGGCAACCCTGGGGGGAGCTCCTGAGGAGTCGGTTACCCATGGCGGGGAGCCCTGGGGCTGCCTGTGTGTGGAGGTCGGGGTGGGGACGGGGCTGGGGTTCCTCAGTCCCCTGTGCTGCCTGGCTTTCAGGCCGAGCCCCATGCTCACCCAGCCCTTACTCACTAGGGCAAGGAGGGTGCCCTCCACATGCTTGTGAGAGATCCAGCACCACAAGGTGTGCACGCTGAGTCCACCTGGTGAGCATTGCCCAGGTGGATGAGCTGCAAGTTGGGACACACAAATTTAATAAAAATCCCCTACCCCTGGACAAGCAGCGCAAGACTGATTCCATTTTGTGCTACACCCGCCACCTCCCCTCTGACCCCACATGACCTGCTTATGGCTTAAGGGCTGCCCCGGATTTTGATGGAATCTTGTCTCACATTTAGATCTTTCATCCATTTTGAGTTTATCTTTGTGTATGGTGCAAGAGAGGGTCTAGTTTCATTCTTCTGCATGTGGATGTCCAATTTTCCCAGCACCATTTATTGAAGAGACTGTCTTTCTTCCAATGGATAGTCTTTCCTCCTTTATCGAATATTAGTTGCCCATAAAGTTCAGGGTCCATCTGGATTCTCTATTCTGTTCCACTGATCTATGTGTCTGTTTTTGTGCCAGTACCACACTGTCTTGATGACCACAGCTTTGTAGTACAACCTGAAATCTGGCATTGTGATGCCCCCAGATATGGTTTTCTTTTTTAAAATTCCCCTGGCTTCGGGGTCTTTTCTGATTCCACACAAATCTTAAAATAATTTGTTCTAACTCTCTGAAGAAAGTCCATGGTATTTTGATAGGGATTGCATTAAACGTGTATATTGCCCTGGGTAACATTGACATTTTCACAATATTAATTCTGCCAATCCATGAGCATGGAATATTTTTCCATCTCTTTGTGTCTTCCTCAATTTCTTTCAGAAGTGTTCTATAGTTTTGAGGGTATAGATCCTTTACATCTTTGGTTAGGTTTATTCCTAGGTATCTTATGCTTTTGGGTGCAATGTAAATGGGATTGACTCCTTAATTTCTCTTTCTTCAGTCTCATTGTTAGTGTATAGAAATGCCACTGACTTCTGGACATTGATTTTGCATCCTGCAATGGTACCAAATTGCTGTATGAGTTTTAGCAATCTTGGGGTGGAGGCTTTGGTTTTTCTAGGTAGAGTATCATGTCATCGGCGAAGAGGGAGAGTTTGACTGCTTCCTTGCCAATTTGAATGCCTTCAATGTCTTTTTGTTGTCTGATTGCTGAGGCGAGGACTTCCAGTACTATGTTGAATAGCACTGGTGAGAGTGGACATCCCTGTCTTGTTCCTTATCTTAGGTGAAAGGCTCTCAGTGCTTCCCCATTGAGAATGATATTGCTGTGGGCTTTTCATTGATGGCTTTTAAGATGATGAGGAATGTTTCCTCTATCCCTACGCTCTGAAGTGTTTTGATCAGGAATGGATGCTTTTTGTCAAATGCTTTCTCTGCATCTAATGAGAAGATCATATGGTTCTTGGTTTTCTCTTGCGGATATGATGAATCACATTGATTGTTTTACAAGTGTTGAACCAACCTTGTGTCCCGAGGATAAATCCTACTTGGTCATGCTGAATAATTTTCTTAATGTATTGTTGGATTCTATTGGCTAGTACTTGTTGAGAATTTTTGCATCCATGTTCATCAGGGCTATTGGTCTATAATTCTAGTTTTTGGTGGGGTCTTTGTCTGGTTTTGGAGTTAAGGTGATGCCGGCCTCATAGAACGAATTTGGAAGTACTCCATCTCTTACTATCTTTCCAAACAGCTTTAGTAGGATAGGTATGGTTTCTTTCTTAAACGTTTGATAGAATTCCCCTGGGAAGCCATCTGGCTTTTGACTTTTGTTTCTTGGGAGGTTTTGGATGACTACTTCAATTACTTCCCTGGTTATTGGCCTGTTCACGTTTTCTATTTCTCCCCGTTCCAGTTTTGGTAGGTTCTGGCTTTCCAGGAATGCTTCCAATTCTTCTAGATTGCCTAACTTATTGGCATATGGCTGTTCATAATATGTTTTAAAATTGTTTGTATTTCCTTGGTATTGGTAGTGATCTCTCCTTTCTCATTCATGATTTTATTAATTTGAGACTTTATTCTCTTTTTCTTAATAGGCTGGCTAATGGTTTAGGTATCTTATTAATTATTTCAAAGAACAAACTCCTGGTTTTGTTTATCTGTTCCACATTTCTTCTGGTATCGATTTCCTTGAGGTCTGCTCGAATTTTAATTAATTCTTCTGTTGGGTGTAGGATCTATGTGCTGCTTTTTCTCTCGCTCCTTTATGAGTAATGTTAGCTTTTCTATTTGAGTTCATTCAGGTTTTTGAATGGATGCTTGTACTGTGATGTATTTCCCCCTTAGAATGCTTTTGCTGCATTCCTAAGATTTTGTACGGTAGTTTCTTCATTCGTATTAGTTTCCATGAAATTTTTCTTAATAAATTAACTTTTTACTTGTGGTCAATTTACCAACATACATAATAACACCCAATGCTCATCCCGTCAAGTAGCCCCCTCAGTGCCCGTCAAACATTCACCCCCATCCCCCTTCCTCCTCCCCTTCTACCACCCCTAGTTCGTTTCCCAGAGTTAGGAGACTTTATGTTCTGTCTCCATTTCTGATATTTCCCACACAATTCTTCTCCATTCCCTTATATTCCTTTCACTATTATTTATATTCCCCAATGAATGAGAACATACACTGTGTGTCCTTCTCCGATTGAGTTCACTCAGCATAATACCCTCCAGTTCCATCCACGTTGAAAAAAATGGTGGGTATTTGTCGTTTCTATAGGCTGAGTAATATTCATTGTATACATAAACCACATATTCCTTATTCATTCATCTTTCAATGGACTCCAAGCCTCCTTCCACATTTTGGCTATTGTGGACATTGGTGCTATAAACATCGGGGTGCAGGTGTCCCAGCGTTTCATTGCATCTGAATCTTTGAGGAAAATCCCCAACAGTGCAATTGCTGGGTCTTAGGGCAGATCTATTTTTAACTCTTTTTTTAAAATTTTGATTTATGATAGTCACACAGAGAGAGAGAGAGAGGCAGAGACACAGGCAGAGGGAAAAGCAGGCTCCATGCACCGGGAGCCCGATGTGGGATTCAATCCCGTGTCTCCAGGATCGCGCCCTGGGCCAAAGGCAGCGCCAAACTGCTGCGCCACCCAGGGATCCCTATTTTTAACTCTTTGAGGAACCTCCTCACATTTTCCAGAGTGGCTGCACCAGTTCACATTCCCACCAACAGTGTAAGAGGGTTCCCTTTCCTCCGCATCCTCTCCAACATTTGTGGTTTCCTGCCTTGTTAATTTTCCCCATTCTCACTGGTGTGAGTGGTTTTCTTTGTGGTTTTGATTTGTATTTCCCTGATGGCAAGTTGTAGAGCATTTTTTCATGTGCATGTTGGCCATGTCAATGTCTTCCTCTGTGAGATTTCTCTTCATGTCTTTTGCCCATTTCATGATTGGATTGTTTGTTTCTTTGGTGTTGAGTTTAAGAAGTTCTTTATAGATCTCGGAAACTAGCCCTTTATCTGATGCGTCTTTTTCAAATATCTTCTCCCATTCTGTAGGTTGTCTTTCAGTTTTGTTGACTGTATCCTTTGCTGTGCAAAACTTCTTATCTTGATGAAGTGACAATAGTTCATTTTGCTCTTGTTTCTTTTGCCTTCGTGGATGAATCTTGCAAGAAGTTACTGTGGCTGAGTTCAAAATGGGTGTTACCTGTGTACTCCTCTAGGATTTTGATGGACTCTTGTCTCACATTTAGATCTTTCATCCATTTTGAGTTTATCTTTGTGTATGGTGAAAGAGAGTGGTCTAGTTTCATTCTTCTCCATGTGGATGACCATTTTCCCAGCACCATCTATTGAAGAGACTGTCTTTCTTCCAATGGATAGTCTTTCCTCATTTATCGAATATTAGTTGACCATAAATTTCAGGGTCCACTTCTGGGTTCTCTATTCTGTTCCATTGATCTATGTGTCTGCTTTTGTGGCAGTACCACACTGTCTTCATGACCACAGCTTTTTAGTACACCCTGAAATCTGGCATTGTGATGCCCTCAGATATGGTTGTCTTTTTGAAAATTCCCCTGGCTATTCGGGGTCTTTTCTGATTCAACACAAATCTTAAAATAATTTGTTCTAACTCTCTGAATAAAGTCCATGGTATTTAGATAGGGTTTGCATTAAACATGTACATTGCCTGGGTACAATTGACATTTTCACAATGTTAATCTGCCATCCATGAGCATGGAATATTTTTCCATCTCTTTGTGTCTTCCTCGATTTCTTTCAGAAGTTTTCTAGTTTTTAGGGTATAGATCATTTACCTCCTTGGTTAGGTTTATTCCTAGGTATCTTATGATTTGGGTGCAATTGTAAATGAAATTGACTCCTTAATTTCTCTTTCCTCAGTCTCATTGTCAGTGTATAGAAATGCCATTGATTTCTGGGCATTGAGTTTTTATCTTGCAACGCTACCAAATTGCTGTATGAGTTCTAGCAATCTTGGGGTGGAGACTTTTGAGTTTTCTAGGTAGAGTATCATGTCATCAGAGAAGAGGGAGTGTTTGACTACTTTGCCAATTTGAATGCCTTTAATGTTTTTGCTGTCTGACTGCTAAGGCTAGGACTTCCAGACTATGTTGAATAGCAGTGGTGAGAGTGGACATCCCTGTCTTGTTCCTGATATTAGGGGAAAGGCTCCCAGTGCTGCCCCACTGAGAATGATATTTGTTGTGGGCATTTCCTAGGTTGCTTTTAAGATTACGAGAAATATTCTGTCTCTCCCTATGCTCTGAAGTTTGATCAGGAATGGATGCCCTATTTTGTCAAATGCTTTCTCTGCATCTAATGAGAGGATCATATGGTTCTTGGTTTGTCTCTTGCTGATATGTTGAAGCACATTGATTGTTTGACGAATGTTGAACCAGCCTTGTGTTCCGAGGATAAATGCTACTTGGTCATGCTGAATAAATTTCTTAAGTCCTTTGGATCCTATTGGCTAGTATTGTTGAGAATTTTTGCATCCATGTTCATCAGGGCTATTGGTCTGTAATTCTCCTTTTTGGTGTAGTCTTTGTCTGGTTTTGGAGTTAAGGTGATGCCGGCCTCCTCGAATGAATTTGGAGGTACTCTCTCTGTTTCTATCTTTCCAAACAGCTTTAGTAGGATAGATGTGGTTTCTTCTTTTTTTTTTTATTTATGATAGAGAGAGAGAGAGAGAGAGAGAGAGGCAGAGACACAGGCAGAGGGAGAAGCAGGCTCCATACACCGGGAGCCCGATGTGGGATTCGATCCCGGGTCTCCAGGATCGCGCCCTGGGCCAAAGGCAGGCGCCAAACCTCTGCGCCACCCAGGGATCCCCCGATGTGGTTTCTTCTTTAAACTTTGATAGAATTCTCCTGGGAAGCCATCTGGCCCTGGACTTTTGTGTCTTGGGAGGTTTTGGATGACTGCTTCAATTTCCTCCCTGGTTATTGGCCTGTTTAGGTTTTCTATTTCTTCCTGTTCCAGTTTTGGTAGTTTCTGGCTTTCCAGGAATGCGTCCATTTCTTCTAGATTGCCTAATTTATTGGTGTATGGCTGTTCATAATATGTTTTTAAAATCGTTTGTATTTCCTTGGTGTTGGTAGTGACCTCGCCTTTCTCATTCATGATTTTATTAATTTGAATATTTTCTCTCTTCCTTTTAATAAGGTTGGCTAATGGTTTATCTATCTTATTAATTCGTTCAAAGAACCAACTCCTCGTTCCGTTGATCTGTTCCAGAGTTCTTCTGGTCTCGATTTCCTTGAATTCTGCTCGAATTTTAATTAACTCTATTCTTCTGTTTGGTGTATGATCTATCTGCTTTTCTTTCTCTAGCCTCTTTATGTGTAAGGTTAGCTTTTGTATTTGTGTAGTTTCCGTTTTTTAATAGATGCTTGTATTGTGATGTTTTTCCCCCTTAGGACTGCTTTTGCTGCATTCTAAAGATTTTGAACGGTTGTATGTTCATTCTCATTAGTTTCCATGAATCTTTTAAATTCTTCCTTAATTTCCTGGTTGACCATTTCATCTTTAACACGATGGTCCTTAACCTCCACGTGTTTGAGGTCCTTCCAAACTTCTTGTTGTGATTTAGTTCTAATTTCAAGGCATATGGTCTGAGAATATGCAGGGACGATCCCAATCTTTTGGTATCGGTTCAGACCCTATTTGTGACCCAGTATGTGGTTTATTCTGGAGAAAGTTCCATATGCACTTGAGAAGAATGTGCATTCAGTTGAGTTTGGATGTAAAGTTCTGTAGATTTCTGTGAAATCCATCTGGTCCAGTGTATCATTTAAAGCTCTCGTTTCTTTGGAGATGTTGTGCTTAGAAGACCTATCAAGGGTAGAAAGAGCTAGATTGAAGTCACCAAGTATAAATGTATTATTATCTAAGTATTTCTTTACTTTGTTTATTAATTGGTTTAAATATTTGGCAGCTCCCACATTCGGGGCATATATATTGAGGATAGTTAAGTCCTCTTGTTGGATAGATCCCTTAAGTACGATTTAGTGTCCCTCTTCATCTCTCACTATAGTCTTCGGGGTAAATTTTAGTTTATCTGATATAAGGATGGCTACCCCTGCTTTCTTTTGAGGACCATTTGAATGGTAAATGGTTCTCCAACATTTAATTTTCAGATTGTAGGTGTCCTTCTGTCTAAAATGAGTCTCTTGTAGACAGCAAATAGATTAGTCCTGCTTTTTTATCCAGTCTGAAACCCTGCGCCTTTGATGCGGTCATTAAGCCCGTTCATGTTCAGAGTTTCTATGGACAGATATGAGTTAGTGTCATCATGATATCTATTCAGTCCTTGTTTTTGTTGATTGTTCCACTGAACTTCTTCTTAAAGGGGAATTTAAGAGTCCCCCTTAAAATTTCTCGCAGAGCTGGTTTGGAGGTCACATATTCTTTCAGTTCCTGCCTGTCTTGGAAGCTCTTTATCTCTCCTTCCATTTTGAATGAGAGCTTTGCTGGATAAAGTATTCTTGGTTGCATGGTCTTCTCATTGAGGACCCTGAATATATCCTTCCAGCCCTTTCTGGCCTGCCAGGTCTCTGTGGAGACGTCTGCTGTTACCCTAATGCTCCTCCCCATAAAGGTCAGGGATTTCTTGTCTCTTTCTGCTTTAAGGATCTTCTCTTTATCTTTGGAATATGCAAGCTTCACTATTAAATGTCGAGGTGTTGGACGGTTTTTATTGATTTTAGGGGGGTATCTCTCTATTTCCTGGATCTGAATGCCTGTTTCCCTTCCCAGATTAGGAAAGTTTTCAGGTATGATTTGTTCAAATACATATTCTGGCCCTCTGTCCATTTTGGTGCCCCCGGGACCCCCAATTACACATAGGTTTTTCTTCCCAGGCGTTTATTTCCCTAATCTGTCTTCCTGGTCTTTTAGTTGTCTGTCTCTTTTTACCTCAGTTTCTCTCTTTGCCATCAACTGTCTTCTACATCACTCCCTCGTTCTTCCACCTTGTTAACCCTCGTTGTTAGGACTTCTAGTTTGGATTTAATCTCATTCAATTGATTTTTCATTTCGGCCTGATTGGATCTAAATTCTGCAGTCATGAAGTCTCGTGAGTCCTTTATGCTTTTTTCTAGAGCCACCAGTAGCTGCATAATAGTGCTTCTGGATTGGCTTTCTGACATTGAATTGTATATCAGATTTTGTAACTCTGTGGGAGAGAGGACGGTTTCTGATTCTTTATTTTGAGTTGAGGTTTTCCTTCTAGTCATTTTGCTGAGTGCAGAGTGGCCAAAAACAAAGTGTATTGGGAAAAGGAGAAAAAGAGAGTAGAGAAAGAAGGAAAGAAAAGAGAAAAAGAAAAAAGAATAAAGGAAGAAAGAAGAAAAAAGGGAATAAAAACAGAAATGTAAAGAAAGAAACGGGGGGAAAAAGGGTGGGGGAAGCAATCAGGAATAAAAAAAACATGGGGGAGTATCTTCTGATAATGTATACTTTAAGTCTCTTGACTTCCCCCTGGAACTTGTCCGTCTAGCTGGTCTTCTAGGGGAGGGTCCTGTTGTGCTGTTTTCAGGTGTTAGCACTTGGGGGAGCTGCTCTGTCACCTGCCTGGTGCAGGGCTCAGTGGGGATAGTTTACCCTGTGAGGCCCAAGGAGGAACAACCCAGTGGCAGCGGCCACCTCTGGAAACCTGTATTCAGCCCCCGCAGTAACTCGGGAGCAGTCCATCTGCAGGGCCTGGAGGCTCTGGGGTGGGGCCGCTGATCTGCTCAGCTCTGGGCAGGAGCGTCCTTGTTGTCCTGGGCCCTCCGGGCATCTGCCTGTCCCAGGGGAGGCCAAATCCTGGGCTGTGTCCTGGCGCCCTGTGCTCTGGGGCCTGTGCTGTTGGATTCGCGCTCCTGGCTGCACAGCCGCCTATTCCTAGAGCTGCCGCCCAGCCCCTCTGAGCTGCTCCTGGTCCGCAGCCCCCTCAGGGAGCCGCCTGAGCACCTCCGTTGCTCCGGAGCCACGCAGCCCCCACTGCACTGAGCCCTTCCTCTGCCAGAGGCACCGCCGCCAAGCTGCTCCTCGGGGCATGCAACCCCCTACACGAAGAACGCTGCCGAGCCCGAGCGTCTGAGCTGCTCCAAGTCAGTGCATGTGCCCTGCAGCCCTTCGGGAGCTTGGTGCACTCTCCTGGGAGTGCAGGTGTCTGTTCGTGTCCCAGGGAGCCGTGGGTATCCCCGCACTCCTGGGGTCCTGCTCTGAATCCCTGCAAGCGCCATTCCGCCCAGGAAGATTGGTTCAGATCCTGCTTCTCTGGGACAGAGGTCTCCTGACCAGGGGGCACTCGCCCTGGCCTTTCCCCAGCTCCTCGTGGGGCCCCTCCCACTTGGATGCCTTTTGTTTCTTTATTTCTTTTTCCCCGTCTTCCTACCTTGATGCGAACTTTTCTCACTGTAGCATCCGATCTCTTCTCTGTTTAAATCTCAGGCCGAATTCCTAGATTTTCAGGATGATGTGAAGGTTATCTAGGTAATTTGGTGAGGACAGGTGACTTGGGGACCCTACTCTTCCGCCATCTTGCCCCTGCTCCTGTATGTTGTCTTTTAGCTTTGGTTGTTTCCTTCACTTTGCGGAAACTTTTCGATTGATGAAGTCCCAATAGGATTTTGCTTTTGTTTCCCTCACCTCAGAGGCATATAGAAAGAATATCCAATGGCCAGTTCAAAGACTTGCTGCCTATCTTTTCTTCTTGTATGGTTTCAGATCTCACATTTAGGTCTTTCATCCATTTTGAATTATTTTTTATATATATGGTGTAAGAAAGTGGTCCAGTTTCATTCTTCTGCATGTGGCTGCCTGGTTGTCCCAACATCATTTGTTCTTATCCTGGGTCAGGGTTAGGGTTTCTTGAAGAGACTGTCTTTGTGCCATTGGATATTCCTTCCTGCCTTGTTGTCCATTATGGGTCATAGATACATGTTTGTATCTTGTTTTGGCTTTCCATTCTGTTCTATTGATCTAAGCGTTTCTTGTTGGGAGAACCCTGATTGCTGATTCAATTTCTTTGCTGGTTAACTGTCTGTTCAAATTTCTTATTTCTTCATTTTTCATTTTTGCTATGTTATATATTTCTAGGGATTGATCTATTTCTTCCAGGTTCTAGGTTGCTGGCATGTAATTTTTCATCATAATCTCTTATAATTGTTTGTATTTTTCTAGTGTTGGTTATTTCTCTTTTCTCATTTCTGATTTTATTTGGGTCCTTTCTCATCTTTTTATCTTTTTTCTTTTTTAAAGATTTTATTTATGTATTCATGAGAGACACAGAGATGCGTAGGTATAGGCACAGGGAAAATGAGGCTCCATGCGGGGAGCCTGATGTGTGACTTGATTCCCCAGGACCCCGGGATCATGACCTGAGCCAAAGCACATGCTCGACCACTGAGGCACCCAGGTGCCTTGCTGATTCAATTCCTCTGCTAGTTATGGGTCTATTCACATTTTCTTTCTTCCTATTTCATTTTTGTTTGCACATTTCTAGGGATTTGTCCATTTCTTCCAGGTCTCCCAGTTTGTTAACATATAATCTTTCATAGTATTCCCTTATGATTGTCTTATTTATCTGGTGTTGATTGTGATCTCTCTTCTCTCTTTTGTGATTTTATTTATTTAGGTCTTTTCTCATTTCTCGTTCATTTGGCTGGCTAGGGCTTGATCCATTTTATTAATTATTTTGAAGAAATAGCTCTTAGTTTCGTTATTCCATTCTACTGTTTCTGTATTGATTATTTCTGCTCTCATCTTTATTTTTTCCCTTCTTCTGTAGGCTTTAGGCTTTGTTTCCTATTCCTTTTCCAGCTCCTTTAGGTGTAAGGTTAGGTTGTGTATTAGAGACTTCTTGTTTCCTGAGATAGGCCTGTATTGCTTTGTACTTCCACTTTGGACTGCTTTTGCTACATCCCAGAGGTTTGGAGAAACATGTTTTCATTTTCATTTGTTTAAATTTCCTCTTTAATTTCCTGGTTGCTCCATTAATTCTCTCAAAGGATGTTCATAATCTCCACGTATTTTTGGTCTGTCCAAATTTTTTCTTACTGTCGACTTCAAGTTTCATAGCGTCAACCTTCTTGTACCTGTTGTACCTCTTGAGGGCTGATTTGTGGCCCATGATATGATCTGTTCTGGAGAATGTCCATGTGTACTTGAAAGGAATGTTATTTTGCTTTAGG
>NC_049252.1:135061-159553 GCF_011100685.1 Canis lupus familiaris
TCTTAGAAATAGGAAAAAAAACACCATAACATCCAACCCCCCCCACGACAAATGACCCCGGACAGCAAATCAGTATTGGAGAAGCATGACAGTGGGACGCAGCACTTTCCTATTTCAAAAGATGTCACAGATCACAGGATAAGCAGTGTGGTTCTCGGGCCCCCCGGCTGGCTCCGTCTTAAGCATCCGACTCCTGACCTCACCCCGGTCCCTGATCTCAGGGTTCGTGAGTTCTAGGCCTGTGCTGGGACCATGGACGAGGCTGGAGCCTACTTAGACAAACCAGACCCACGGGGGTGGTCCCGGCATAAGCTGAATGAGCAAAACAGAGAGTCCAAAGGAAATGTGCTCTGATAGACTGATTTTTTTAAACTAATTTAAACCCATTAATTAACGTATAGCGTATTATACTTTTCAGAGGAAGAATTCAGAGATTCACCAGTTGGAGACATAACAGTGCTCGTGACATCACGGACCTCCTTCATGCCGGTCACCTGTTATCCGCCCCCTCCAGCTACCCTCAGTTTTGTTTCTATGATTAAGAGTCTGTATTTCCTGTATCTGTTTTCATCTTATTTGTTTTTCCTTCCCTTTACAGTTGTTCATCTGCTTTGCTTCTTTAATTCCACCTATGAATGAAACCACATAGTCATTCTCTTTCCCGAGTGACTTACTTCACTTAACATGATCCCTTTAGTTCTATCCACATCATTGCAAATGGCAAGATTTCCTTCTCTTTGATAGCTGAGTTCCATTCCTCTCTCTGTGACCATCATCTATCTCCCATCCTCTTTAATCCTCATCTGGCAGAGGGCACCGAGGTCCTCCCAGTGTGGCTACTGTGGACCCGGCTGCTGTGGACATTGGGGTGCAGGTGTCCCAGTCTCATTGCATCTGTATCTTTCGGAGTGAGCTCCAGCCGTTCACCTGCTGGTCAGGGCGGCTCTATTTGTAACTTCCTGAGGGGCCTCCACACTGTTTCCAGGTGGCTGCACACAACCCGCGGTCCCGCACATGTGAAGAGGGTTGAGTGAGTTTTGCAGGACGTGGTAAAAGTCTGGTCCACATTTCATTTCACGTCCTGTGGGCTCCAATTCCTTGTCCTTAAGTATTTCTGGGGAAGCCGGGTGTTGGGCTCCTTTTCAGTGAGATGTTTCCGAAGCTAACAGGCCCCAGATGAGCCTGAAAGGCGGCAGTTGCAGCCCAGAGCACCCGCTGCCTCCTGCACAGTCTCCTGTAGCGCCTGAGCATCCCGCAGGGGCGCCTGAGCCCAGGCCCCTCCCATGGCACGCATGTGCAGTAGGCCTCCTCTGCCTGCACTAACAGGAGCCAGCCTGTGCTGGGGAGGCTTGCGGAAGACATGGGGATGCGTCTATGCTGATGAGCTGCAGCCTCCTCAGGACCCGCGGGAGTCTTCAGGGGAAATTGGGCCACATTCATGCTGACAGGAACCCCGGTCTCCTCAGGACCCACGGTGAGGCTTAGGAATATGTGGGCCCACCTCCACCCTGACAGAGCCCCTGGGCCCTCAGCCCTCGGGAGGCTTCAGGAAGATGGTGGGCCACATTCACGCTGACAGGAGCCCTGAGCACCTCAGACCCCGCAGGGAGGTTTCAGGAAATTGTGGGCCCTTCCCACGCTGACAGGCGCCCCTGAGCAGCCTCACGACCCGCGGGGAGGCTTCAGGAAGATATGGGCCTGCATCCCACTGACAGTAGCCCTGAGCTGCCTCAGGACCTGTGGGGAGGCTTCAGGAAGATGTGGACGATGCTTCACTCTGGCAGGAGCTCCCGGTCCCTCAGACATAAGTTGAGGCTTCTGGAAGCTGGGGCCGCAGTTCATGGTTACCGGAGCCCTGGCCTCCTCAAGACCCTCGCGACACTTCGGGAGGATTGGGCCACATGGACACAACGGGACGCTGACTTCCTCTCAGGACCCCTGGTGTAGTTTGGGGAAAATATGTGATGCGTCCATGTGGACAGAAGACCCCAGCTTGTCAGGCCTGTGGTGAGGCCTAAGAAAATGTGGGTGCCGCATCCACAGTGACAGAGTCTCCACCTCCTTAGGACCCACTGTGAATTTTGGGAAGATTTGGGGCCACATCCATGCTGACAGGAGCCCCCAGCCTCCTCAGTCTTATGGTGATGGCTTGAGGAAAATGTGGGGGCCCGTCAATGCTGACAGGAACCCTGTCTTCCTCAGGACCTGCACTTTGGCTTCGGGACATAAGGGCTGCGTGTATGCTGAAGGAGCCCACAGCCTCCTCAGACCCCGCAGGATTTTTCTGGGGGACGTGGGGCCATTCCAGGGTGACAGGAGCCCCTGTCCTCCTGAACCTGCTGTGAGGCTTCCAGAGGATTGAGGCATATCCACAGTGACAGGAACCCAGCGTCCTCAGGACCCGCTGACTATACTCGGAACACGTGGGGCACGTCGCACTCACAGGAGCCTGGCTTCCTCAGAACCCCTTGGAGGAATCTGGAGGAGCCGTTGGGGGCCACTTCCACATCAGAAGGACTCCTCAGAACCACAGGGTAAGTGAAGTATAGAATGAATGGTAGGGAGGGGAGGGGGAGGAATTGGTGGTTAGCCTTAGGTTAGATGTTAGGTTAGTGATTATGCTTATGGTTACGAATTAGAGTTAGGTGAGGCATAAGGTATTGGTCAGTGTTAAGAGTTAGGATGGGGGTTGGGTAAGGGACAGGATTTAGTGTTAGGGTTAGGGTTTAGGCTCTAGGGATTAGGGCAGGAGTTAGGAGTTGGGGTTAGGGTTATGGTTAGAGTTAGGGTTGGGCTTAGGTTTTGCAGTTAGGTTAGGGTTAGGGTGTGAGTTATGGTTAGGGGTTAGAGTTAGGGTAGAGTTAAGGTTTAGTTAAACTTAGGGCTAGGTTTAGGGTTAGGCTAGGGTTAGGAATAGGGTAGGGTTATGTTTGGTTAGGGTTAGGGTTAGGGTCAGGTCAGGGTCAGGGTACGGTTTTGGAAAAGGGTAGATATAGTGTTAGGGAGTGGTTAGGGTTGTTTTAGGGTACGGTTAGGGTACAGTTTGGGTATGAGATAGGATTAGATTAGATTAGAGGGTTAGGGTTAGGGTACGGTTAGGTTAGGAATAGGATTTGAATACCTTATTTTAAGGTTAGGGTTAGAGGTTAGGGTTGGGTTAGATTTAAGGTAGGGGTCAGGGTTAGGAAACCTAAGTTTAGTGAACCTACATTTAGGAGTTAGGGTGAGGGTTGGCAGAAAGGTTTCAGTGAATGTGTTTTGGTCTTGGGGTTTGTGTTTGGTTTTCGATTAGTGATGGTCTTGTTTAAGGGCTAGGTTAACATTAGGATTAAGTGTAGGGTTAGGGTTTGTCTGTGTATTTAGAGTTTGGGTCTGGCAATGTGCCTGCACTGGGACTCCTAGCCTCGTGGGCCATTTAGTTTTTATGCACTCTATTTAGGTTTTGTTCAAAGATAGCCTGACCTCCACCAAGTCAGTGGCCTCCCCAGAGAATCAAATCCAGCTTCTGATGGTCAGAATAGACATGGCAGGCTTCCCCGAGCTGAGGCTAAGGAGGGGATTTGTGGCTCTAAGACTCTTTATTTGGATTTTCAGTTGCCTTTCTGATTTTATCTCTAGTGCGTACATGTTTCATCAATACTACCTATTATTATTTTAAAGTTTTACTTGAATTCCTGTTTGTATACACAGAGATATAGTTTCAGGTTTACCACATAGTGATTCACCTTGGATACAATGCCTGGTACTGGCCAGGTGCCCTCCACTATCCTCCATCCCCTGATTCCCCATCTCCCTCACCTTCCTCTGGTATTTATTAGTTTATTCTCTGTGGTTAAGAAAGTGTTTTTTTGTTTGCTTCTCTCATCCCCCCTCTGCCCCTTTGCCATTTGTCTGGTTTCTTAAAATTCACATGTGAATGCATTGTATGGTATTTGGTATCTTTTCTCTGACTGAGTTCATTAGCATTAAGTCCTTTCCACTTCTCCACGTCATTGTAAATGGCTTCATTTCATCGCTTCTGATGACCGGTGATGTCCTCAGTTGGTATATTTCCACATCGTCTCTGCCCATTCATCACTCGATGGACATCTGGCTGTATCCACAGTTTGGCTGTTGTTGATAACGCTGCTACAAACACTGGGCTGCGTGTCCCACTTGGAATCTACTAAACGACTTTTGTATCCTTGGGGTAATACCTAGCTCTGAACAATTTTGGAATCGTAGGTAGCTCTATTTTAACTTCTTTTTTTTTTTTTTTTTATGATAGTCACAGAATAGAGGCAGAGACACAGGCAGAGGGAGAAGCGGCTCCGTGCACTGTGAGTCCACGGGATTCGATCCGGGTCACCAGGATCCGACATGGCCAAAGGCAGGTGCCAAACCGCTGCACCACCCAGGGATCCCCTATTTTTAACGTCTCTAGACCCCCCACAGTGTTTTCCACAGTGGCTGCACCTGTTCGCATGTCCACCAGGAGTGTAAGGGGGCTCCCTCTTCTCTATAGCCTCAACACACCTGTTGTTTTTCTTCTGTTGTTAATTTAGCCATTCTGACGGCTGTCAGGTGACATCTTATTGTGGTTTTCATTTGCATTTCCCTGATGATGGTGACGCGGAGTCTTTCGGTGTCTGGTGGCCATCTGGATGTCTTGTCAGAGACAAGTCCATTTATGTCTTCTGTCGCCCACTCAGTTGGATAATTTGTGTTTAGGATGCTGAGATTTATATTTGCTTCGTATTTTGCATACTAACTGTTTATTGGATGTGTTGTTTACAAATATCTCCTTTCATTTTGTATGTTGCCTTTTAGCGTGGTTGTTTCTTTCACTTTGCAGAAGCTTTTGAATTTGATGAAGTCCCAATTATTTTTGCTTTTGTTTCCCTCAACTCAGGGCATTCTAGAAAGAAGATCCAATGGCCAACGTCAAACGTTGCTGCCTATCTTTTCTTCTTTGTATGGTTTCAAGGTCTCACATTTAGGTCTTTCATCCATTTTGAATTTATTTTTTATATATATGGTGTAAGAAAGTGGTCCAGTTTCATTTCTTCTGCATGTGGCTGCCTGGTTTTCCCACACCATTTGTTCTTATCCTGGGTCAGGGTTAGGGTTTGTTGAAGAGACTGTCTTTGTGCCATTGGATACTCCTTGCTGCCTTGTTGTCGATTAATGGATCATAGCGTTACAGGTTTGTATCTTGTTTTGGCATTCCATTCCATTCTATTGATCTAAGCGTCTCTTGTTGGGAGATTCTTGATTGCTGATTCAATTTCGTTAATGGTTATCTGTCTGTTCAAGTTTCTTATTTCTTCCTTTTTCATTTTTGCAATGTTATATATTTCCAGGAATTGATCTATTTCTTCCAGGTTCTACATTGCTGGCATATAATTTTTCATAATGTTCTCTTATAAACGTTTGTATCTTCTCTAGTGTTGGTTGTTATTTCTCTTACTCTCATTTGTGATTTTATTTGGGGCCTTTCTCATCTTTTTATCTTTTTTTCTTTTTAAAGATTTTATTATGTATTCATGTGAGACACAGAGAGGCAGGGGTATAGGCAAGGGGAAAATGAGGGCTCCATGCAGGGAGCCTGATGTGGGACATGATTCCCCAGGATGCCAGGATCATGACGTGAGCCAAAGCAGATGCTCACCACTGAGGCACCAGGTGCCTTGCTGATTCAATTCCTTTGCTAGTTATGGGTCTATTCACATTTTCTATTTCTTCATATTTCAGTTTGCTCATTTGCACATCTCTAGGGATCTCTCCAATTCTTCCTAGTCTCCCAGTTCGTTAGCATATAATCTTTCATAGTATTCCCTTATAATTGTCTTATTTTTCTGGTGTTGATTGTGATCTCTCTTCTCTCTTTTGTGATTTTATTTCTTTAGTTCTTTTCTATTTTCTTGTTGATAAGGCTGGATAGGGCTTGATCCATTTTCTTAGTTATTTTGAAGAACCAGTTCTTAGTTTCATTATTCCATTCTACTGTTTTGTTGTTTCTGTATTGTTCATTTCTTCTATCATCTTTATTTTTCCCTTCTTCTGTAGGCTTAAAGCTTTGTTTCCTGTTCCTTTTCCAGCTCCTTTAGGTGTAGTGTTGGGTTGTGTATTGGAGACTTCTTGTTTCTTGAGGTAGGCCTGTATTGGTATCTACTTCCCTCTAAGGACTGTCTTTGCTACCTCCTAGAGGTTTGCGTAACATGTTTTCATTTTAATTTGTTTTAAATTTCCTCTTTTATTTCCTGGTTGCTCCATTCCTTCTCTAGTAGGATGATCATAATCTCCACGAATTTTTGGTCTGTCCAAATTTTTTCTTACTGTCGACTTCGAGTTTCATAGCGTCGTGGTCTGAAAATGTACATGGTGTGATACCATCCTTCTTGTACCTGTTGTACCTGTTGAGGGCTGATTTGTGGCCCAAGATATGATCTGTTCTGGAGAATGTCCCATGTGCAGTTGAAAGGAATGTGTATTCTGCTTTAGGAAGAAATGTTCACCACTATATCTGTTTGAGTCCCTTTGATCCAGTGTGTCAAGGCTATTGTTCCCCTGTTCATTTTCTTCAGAGACGATCGGTCCATTGTCATAAGTGGGTGTTAAAATCCCCTGTCATTGTATTATTATCAGTGAGTTCCTGTACGTTTGTTGTTAATTGGTTTCTATATTTCGGTACTCCCATGTTGGCAGCATACCTATGTAGTTGTTTGATCTTTTTTAAAAATAAATTTATTTTTTATTGGTGTTCAATTGACCAACATACAGAATAACACCCAGTGTTCATCCCGTCAAGTGTCCCCCTCAGTGCTCGTCACCCATTCACCCCATCCCCCCGTTCTCCTCCCCTTCCAGCACCCCTAGTTCTTTTCCCAGAGTTAGGAGTCTTAATGATCTCTCTCCCTTTCTGATATTTCCCAAACGTTTCTTCTCCATTCCCTTATATTCCCTTTCACTATTATTTATATTCCCCAAAGGAATGAGAACATACACTGTCCTTCTCCGATTGACTTACTTCACTCAGCATAATACCCTCCGGTTGCATCCACATTGAAGCAAATGGTGGGTATTTGTCATTTCTAATGGCTGAGTAATATTCCATTGTATACATAATTCACATCTTTATCCATTCATCTTTCGATGGACACCGAGGCTCCTGCCACAGTTTGGCTATTGTGGACAATCTGCTATAAACATCGGGGTGCAGGTGTCCCGGCGTTTCATTGCATCTGAATCTTTGGGGTAAATCCCCAATAGTGCAATTGCTGAGTCGTCGGGCATGTCTATTTTTAACTCTATGAGGAACCTCCACACAGTTTTCCAGAGTGACTGCACCAGTTCACATTTCCACCAGCAGTGTAAGAAGGTTCCCTTTTCTCCACATTCTCTCCAACATTTGTGGTTTCCTGCATTGTCAATTTTCCCCATGCTCACTGGTGTGAGGTGGTATCTCATGTGGTTTGGATTTGTATATCCCTAAGGGCAAGTGATGCAGAGCATTTTTTCATGTGCATGTTGGCCATGTCAATGTCTTCCTCTGTGAGATTTCTCTTCATGTCTTTTGCCCATTTCATGATTGGATTGTTTGTCTCTTTGGTGTTGATTTTAAGAAGTTCTTTATAGATCTTGGAAACTAGCCCTTTATCTGAAACGTCTTTTGCATATATCTTCTCCCATGCTGTAGGTTGTCTTTTAGTTTTGTTGACTGTATCCTTTGCTGTGCAAAAGCTTCTTATATTGATGAAGTCACAATAGTTCATTTTTGCTTTTGTTTCTTTTGCCTTCATGGATGTACCTTGCAAGAAGTTGCTGTGGCCAAGTTTAAAACGGGTGTTGCCTGTGTTCTCCTCTAGGATTTTGATGGACTCTTGTCTCACATTTAGATCTTTCATTCATTTTGAGTTTATCTTTGTTTATGGTGAAAGAGAGTGGTCTAGTTTCATTCTTCTGAAGGTGGATGTCCAATTTTCCCAGCACCATCTATTGAAGAGACTGTCTTTCTTCCAATGGATAGTCTTTCTTCCTTTATCGAATATTAGTTGACCATAATGTTCAAGGTCCACTTCTGGGTTCTCTATTCTGTTCCATTGATCTATGTGTCTGTTTTTGTGCCAGTACCACACTGTCTTGATGACCACAGCTTTGTAGTACAACCTGAAATCTGGCATTGTGATGCCCCCAGATATGGTTTTCTTTTTTAAAATTCCCCTGGCTTTTTGGGGTCTTTTCTGATTCCACACAAATCTTAAAATAATTTTTTCTAACTCTCTGAAGAAAGTCCATGGTATTTTCATAGGGATTGCATTAAACGTGTACATTGCCTGGGTAACATTGACATTTTCACAAAAATAATTCAGCCAATCCATGAACATGGAATATTTTTCCATCTCTTTGTGTGTTCCTCAATTTCTTTCAGAAGTTATCTATAGTTTTTAGGGTATAGATCATTTAACTCCTTGGTTATTCCTAGGTATCTTATGATTTGGGTGCAATTGTAAATGAGATTGACTCCTTAATTTCTCTTTCTTCAGTCTCATTGTTAGTGTATAGAAATGCCATTGATTTTTGGGCATTGATTTTGTATCCTGCAATGCTACCAAATTTCTGTATGAGTTCTAGCAATCTTGTGGGGGGAGGGTTTTGGGTTTTCTACGTAGAGTATTATGTCATCAGCGAAGAGGGAGAGTTTGACTTCTTCTTTTCCAATTTGAATGCCTTTAGTGTCTTTTTGTAGTCTGATTGCTGAGGCTAGGATTTCCTATACTATGTTGAATAGCAGTGGTGAGAGAGGACATCCCTGTCTTGTTCCTGATCTTAGGGGAAAGGCTCCCAGTGCTTCCCCATTGAGAATGATATTTGCTGTGGGCTTTTCATTGATGGCTTTTAAGATGACGAGGAATGTTCCCTCTATCCCTACGCTCTGAAGTGTTTTGATCAGGAATGGATGCTCTATTTTGTCAAATGCTTTCTCTGCATCTAATGAGAGGATCATATGGATCTTGGTTTTTCTCTTGCTGATGTGATGAATCACGTTGTTTTACGAGTGTTGAACCATCCTTGTGTCCAGGGGATAAGTCCTACTAGGTCATGGTGACTAATTTTCTTAATGTATTGTTGGATCCTATTGGCTAGTATCTTGTTGAGAATTTTTGCATCCATGTTCATCAAGGATATTGGTCTGTATTCTCCTTTTTGGTGGGGTCTTTGTCTGGTTTTGGAAGTAAGGTGATGCTGGATTCATAGAACGAATTTGGAAGTACTCCATCTCTTTCTTTCTTTCCAAATGACTTTAGTAGGATAGGTATGGTTTCTTCTTTAAACGTTTGATAAAATTCCCCTGGGAAGCCATCTGGCCCTGGACTTTTGTGACTTGGGAGGTTTTTGATGACTGCTTCAATTTCCTGACTGGTTATTGGCCTGTTTAGGTTTTCTATTTCTTCCTTTCCGGTTTTGGTAGTTTGTGTCTTTCCAGGAATGCGTCCATTTCTTCTAGATTGCCTAATTTATTTCTGTATAGCTGTTCATAATATGTTTTTAAAATCATTTGTATTTCCTTGTGTTGGTTGATCTCTCCTTTTTCATTCATGATTTTATTAATTTGAGTCTTCTCTCTCTTCTTTTTAATAAGACTGGCTAATGGTTTATGTATGTTATTAATTCTTTCAAAGAACCAACTCCTGGTTTTGTTGATCTGTTCCGCATTTCTTGTGGTCTCAATATCCTTGAGGTCTGCTCAAATTTTAATTAAATCTCTTTTTCTGTTGGGTGTAGGATCTAGCTGCTGTTTTTATCTCTAGCTCCTTTATGAGTAAGGTTAACTTTTTTATTTGCGTTCTTTCCAGTTTTTGAATGGATGCTTGTATTGTGATGTATTTCCCCCTTAGGACTGCTTTTGCTGCATACCAAAGATTTTGAACATTTGTATCTTCATTCTCATTAGTTTCCATGAATCTTTTGAATTCTTCCTCAATTTCCTGGTTGACCCTTTCATCTTTTAGCAGGATGGTCCTTAACCTCCCCGTGTTTGAAGTCCTTCCAAACTTCTTGTTGTGATTTAGTTCTAATTTCAAGGCATTATGGTCTGAGAATATGCAAGGGACGTTCTGAATCTTTTGGTATCGGTTCAGACGTGATTTGTGATCCAGTATGTGGTCTATTCTGGAGAAAGTTCCATGTGCACTTGAGAAGAACGTTTATTCAGTTCAGTTTGGATGTAAAGTTCTGTAGATATCTGTGAAATCTATCTGCTCCAGTGTATCATTTAAAGCTCTCCTTTCTTTGGAGATGTTGTGCTTAGAAGACCTATCGAGGGTAGAAAGACCTAGATTGAAGTCACCAAGTATAAGATAATTATTATCTAAGTATTTCTTCACTTTCATTTTTAATTGGTTTAAATATTTGGCAGCTCCGATAATCGGGGAATATATATTGAGGATTGTTAAGTCGTCTTGTTGGATAGATCCTTTAAGTATGATTTAGTGTCCGTCTTCATCTCTCACTATAGTCTTCGGGGTAAATTTTAGTTTATCTGATATGAGGATGGCTACCCCTGCTTTCTTTTGAGGACCATTTGAATGGTAAAAGGTTCTCCAACCCATTATTTACAGATTGTATGTGTCCTTCTGTCTAATATGAGTCTCTTGTAGACAGCAAATAGTTGGGTCCTGCTTTTTTATCCAGTCTGAAACCCTGCGCCTTTGAAGGGGTCATTAAGCCCATTCACGTTCAGAGTTACTATCAACAGATATGAGTTTAGTGTCATCATGATATCTACTCAGTCCTTGTTTTTGTGGATTGTTCCGCTGAACATCTTCTTAAAGGGGAATTTTAAGAGTCCCCCTTAAAATTTCTTGCAGAGCTGGTTTGGAGGTCACATATTCTTTCAGTTCCTGCCTGTCTTGGAAGCTCTTTATCTCTCCTTCCATTTTGAATGAGAGCCTTGCTGGATAAAGTATTCTTGGTTGCATGTTCTTCTCATTGAGGACCCTGAATATATCCTGCCAGCCCTTTCTGGCCTGCCAGGTCGCTGTGGAGAGGTCTGCTCCTCCCCATAAAGGTCAGGATTTTCTTGTCTCTTGCTGCTTTAAGGATCTTCTTTTTATCTTTGGAATTTGCAGGCTTCACTATTAAATGTCGAGGTGTTGGATGGTTTTTATTGATTTTAGGGGGGTGTCTCTCTATTACCTGGATCTGAATGTCTGTTTCCCTTCCCAGATAAGGAAAGTTTTCAGCTAGGATTTGTTCAAATACATATTCTGGCCCTCTGTCCCTTTCGGCGCCCTTGGGACCCCCAATTACACATAGGTTTTTCTTCCTCAGGCTGTCGTTTATTTCCCTTAATATGTCTTCATGGTCTTTTAATTGTCTGTCTCTTTATAACTCAGTTTCCCTCTTTGCCATCAACTTGTCTTCTATGTCACTCACTCGTTCTTCCACCTCGTTAACCCTCATCGTTAGGACTTCTAGTTTGGATTGCATCTCATTCAATTGATTTTTACTTTCTGCCTGATTGGATCTAAATTGTGCAGTCATGAAGTCTCTTGAGTCTTTATGCTTTTTTCTAGAGCCACCAGTAGCTGTATAATAGTGCTTCTGAATTGGCTTTCTGACATTGAATTGTAATCCAGATTTTGTAACTTTGTGTGAGAGAGGACTGTTTCTGATTCTTTCTTTTGAGGAGAGCTTTTCCTTCTAGTCATTTTGCTGAGTGCAGTGTGGCCAAAAACAAATTGTATTGGGAAAAGGATAAAAAGAGAGGAGAGAAAGAAGGAAAGAAAAGAGAAAAAGAAAAAAGTATAAAGGAAGAAAGAAGGAGAAAAGAGAATAAAAAGAGAAAGAAAAAGAAAGAAAGGGGGGAAAAGAGTAGGGGAAGCAATCAGAAATCAAAAAAAATATGGGGGAGTATCTTCTGATTCTGTATACTTTAAGTCCCTTGATTTCCCATGGAACTTGTCTGTCTAGCTGGTCTTCTGGTAGAGGGGTCTGTTGTGCTGATTGTCAGGTGTTAGCACTTGGGGGAGCTACTCTGTCCCCTGCCTGGTGTAGGGCTCAGTGGGGATAGTTTACCCCGTGAGGCCCCAGGAGGAACAACCCCAGTGTCAGTGGCCAGCTCTGGAAACCTGTATTCAGCCCCCGCAGTAACTCGGGAGCAGTCCATCTGCAGGGCCTGGAGCCTCTGGGGCGGGGCCGCTGATCTGCTCAGGTCTGGGCAGGAGCGTCCTTGCTATCCTGGGCCCTCTGGGCCTCTGCCTGTCCTGGGGGAGGCCGAATCCTGGGCTGTGTCCCGGCGCCCTTTACTCTGGGGCCTGCGCTGTTGGATTCTCGCTCCCGGACGCAAAGCCGCCTCACTGCAGAGCCACCGCCCGAGCCCCTCCAAGTTGCTCCCGGAGCCCCACAGCACCCTCCGCACGGAGCCTCTTCCTCTGCAGGAGGAGCCACTGCCAAGCTGCTCCTGGGGCCACGCAAACCCCTCCTCACAGAGCCGCCACCTGAAGCTCTCAGGGCTGCTCCCGGGTCATTGCATGTGCCCTGCAGCCCTCAGGGAGCTCGGTGCACTCTCCTGGGGGTGCAGGTGTCTGTTAGAGTCCCAGGGAGCCCTAGGGCATCCCCACCCTCCTGGGGTCCTGCTCTGACTCCTTGAAGGTGCCATTCCACCCTGGAAGATTGGTGCAGCTCCTCCTCCTCTCAGGACAGAGCTCTTCTGTCCTGGGGGAACTTGCCCCAGCCTTAGCCGGGCTCCTCACAGGGCCCCTCACACTTGGATGCCTTTTGTTTCTTTATTTCTTTTTCCCGTCTTCCTACCTTGATAGAATCATGAACTTATCTCACTGTAGCATTCGATCTGGTCTCTGTTTAAATCTCAGGCCAAATTCGTAGATTTTCTGGATGATTTGAAGGTTATCTGGGTAATTTCGTGGGGACAGGTGATTTGAGGACACTACACTTCTGCCATCTTGCCCCTCCTCCTGTATGTTGCCTTTTAGCTTTGGTTGTTTCCTTCACTTTGCAGAAGCTTTTCAATTTGATGAAGTCCCAATAGTATTTTTGCTTTTGTTTCCCTCACCTCAGAGGCATATCTGAAAGAACATCCAATGGCCAATGTCAAAGTCATTGCTGCCTATCTTTTCTTCTTTGTATGGTTTCACGTCTCACATTTAGGTCTTTCATCCATTTTGAATTTATTTTTTATTTATATGGTGTAAGAAAGTGGTCCAGTTTCATTCTTCTGCATGTGGCTGCCTGGTTTTCCCAACAACATTTGTTCTTATCCTGGGGTCAGGGTTAGGGTTTGTTGAAGAGACTGTCTTTGTGCCTCTGGATATTCCTTCCTGCCTTGTTGTCGATTAATGGATCATAGAGTTACAGGTTTGTATCTTGTTTCGGATTTCAATCTGTTCTATTGATCTAAGCATCTCCTGTTGGGAGATTCTTGATCGCTGATTCAGTTTCTGTGCTGGTTATCTGTCTGTTCAGGTTTCTTATTTCTTCCTTTTTCATTTTTGCAATGTTATATATTTCCAGGAATTTATCTATTTCTTCCAGGTTCTTGGTTGCTGGCATATAATTTTTCATAATGTGCTCTTATAATCTTTTGTATTTCTCTAGGGTTGATTGATATTTCTCTTTTCACATTTGTGATTTTATTTGGGTCCTTTCTCATCTTCTTATCTTTTTTCTTTTTTAAAGATTTTATTTATGTATTCATGAGAGACACAGAGAGGCAGAGGTATAGGCAGAGGGAAAATGAGGCCCCATACGGGGAGCCTGAATGGGGACTTGATCCCCCAGGTCTGCAGGATCATGACCTGAGCCAAAGCAGATGCTCAACCACTGAGGCACCCAGGTCCTTTGCTGATTCAATTCCTTTGCTAGTTATGGGTCTGTTCACATTTTCTATTTCTTCCTATTTCAGTTTGCTCGTTTGCACATTTCTGGAGATTTGTCCATTTCTTCCCGGTCTCCCAGTTTGTTAGCGTATAATTTCTTAGTATTCCCTTATAATTGTCTTATTTTTCTGGTGTTGATTGTGATCTCTCTTGTCTCATTTGTGATTTTATTTATTTAGGTCATTTCTCTTTTCTCATTGATAAGGCTAGATAGGGCTTGATCCATTTTATTATTTATTTTGAAGAACCAGCTCTTAGTTTCGTTATTCCATTCTACTGTTTTGTTGTTTCTGCATTGTTTATTTCTGCTCTCATCTTTATTTTTTCCTTTCTGTAGGCTTTAGGATTTGTTTGCTATTCCTTTTCCAGCTCTTTTAGTTGTAGGGTTAGGTTGTGTATTGGAGACTTCTTGTTTCTTGAGCTAGGCCTGTATTGCTATGTATTTCCCTCTTAGGACTGCCTTTGCTACATCCCAGAGGTTTGGAGAAACATGTTTTCATTTTCATTTGTTTTAAATTTCTTCGTTAATTTCCTGGTTGCTCCATTCATTCTCTAGCAGATGTTCATAATCTCCACGTATTTTTGGTCTGTCCAATTTTTTTTTCTTACTGTCGACTTCAAGTTTCATAGCGTCGTGTTCCAAAAATGTACAGCGTGTGATATCAACCTTCTTGTACCTGTTGTACCTGTTGAGGGCTGATTTGTGGCCCATGATATGATCTGTTCTGGAGAATGTCCCATGTGTATTTGAAAGGAGTTTGTATTCTGCTTTAGGATGAAATGTTCAGACTATATCTGTTGAGTCCCTGTGGTCCAGTGTGTCAAGGCTATTGTTCCCCGGGTGATTTTCTGCATAGATGATCAGTCCATTGCCATAAGTGGGTGTTAAAATCCCCTGTCATTGTATTATTATCAGTGAGTTCCTGTACGTTTGTTGTTAATTGGTTTCTATATTTCGGTACTGCTATGTTGGCAGCATAAATATTTAGTTGCTTGATCTTGATAGAGAGTCTTTTTAATTATGAAATAATGCCCTTCTTCATCTCTTCTTACAGTATTTGTTCTTTCTTGTTTGAAATTTAAATATTTTATTTATTCATGAGAGATACACAGAGGAGCAGAGGAAGAAACATAGCAGAGTGAGAGGCAGGCTCTCTAAAGGGAGGCAGATATGGGACTCGATCCTGGGATCCGAGGATCACGCCCTGATCTGAAGGCAGATGCTCAAACACTGAGCCACCAGGTGTCCCCCAGGGTTTGGTCTCAAATCTCATTTGTCTGATATAAGTATGTGTCCTCCAGCTTTCTTTTGATATCCATTAGCGTGATAGATGATTTTCCATCCCCTGACTTTCAATCTGTTGGTGTCTGTAGGTCTAAGGTGAGCATCCTGTTGGCAGCGTACAGATGGATGTTGTTTTTTTAATAATAATTTTATTTATCACAGCGACAGAGAGAGAGAGAGAGGCAGAAAATTATGCAGAGAGAGAAGCAGTCTCCCCACCAGGAGCCCAGTATGGGACTCGATGTCAGACTCCAGGATCACACCCTGAGTTAAAGGCAGAGGCTCAACCCCTGAGCCACCCAGGCATCCTGGATCATGTTTTTTAGCTACTCTGATACCCTATATCTTTTGATTGGAGCATTCAGTCTATCATCATTCAGAGTGACTATTTAAAGATATGAACTTTGTGCCTCTGTGTTACCGGAAGAGTTGGTGTTGCTGGTGACGTTCTCTGGTCCTTTCTAGTCTTTGTTGCTTTTGGTCTCTTTTTTTCCCCCACTAGAAGAGTCCCTCTTAAAATTCCTTACTGGACTGGTTAAGTGGTCTTGAACTCCTTTATATGTTGCCTGTCTGGGAAAATCTTTATCTCTCCTGAATGACACCCTTGCTGAAGAAAGAATTCATACAAATTGGACTGCAATAAAAGGAAATTTAAAAACATAAAATAAATTCTTGCTAATATGATTGAGGAAAATGGCATTTAGGAGGAAATCCAGAAGCAGAAAGAGAGGAGGACAGATTTCACCCTCCGCAGCCTTTACAGGGACCTGGTGTCTTTTCCTAGGAGGGACCCCCCTCTGGAGGATGCTTCCTGCCCCTCTGCCCTCCTTGTTGGAACACAGCAGGCACATCTCTAGCACCTCTGCAGTCGTGGCTTATAACATTTTCCCTGTATCCTATTGGGGACCACAGCATTGTGTAAGTAACCATCTGGCTGCTGTTTGACAGTATTGGGGGGATTCCAACTTTTGTTGCTTTTGAGGTGTGTGTGTGTCGATCCCATGCAGTATCAAGTGCAGCAATCGGATCCTCTGGCTGGGTCACCAAAAAACCCCGAAATGGTTGGCACAACATCATTTCTGGTGCTGGCACTAGGCAGTTAGCTGGGCTCTCCTGGCAGCGCTGGGGCTCACTCATGCAGTGACTTTCAGCTGGAGGGTCAGCTGAGCTTGAAGTTCTGGCTCGGCCACATTCCCATGTCCAGCAGTGGGTCTGGCCACTCCTGGAAGGCACGTGGGGACGTCAGCTGTGTGTGCCTGGCGGCGCTCCTGCACAGGCTAGTTGGGGCCTAGGTGGTGCCCCCTCCTCCTCTCTGGGGGTCTCTACACGCCCTGTGCACAGAGTTCTGGGAGACACAGAAACGGGCTGGCTGTGCATTTTCACACCACAACATTTTATTGACTTTCTACAGCAAACGGGCTCAGAGCCGTGGTTGAGTGCCTTCCCCTGGGGAGGGAGACCTTTCTGTCCTTTACGGAGGACAAGAATCACATGGGTTGGGGGTCGAGTGTTGGAGTCCCCCACCTGGGAGCATGTGTGGACTCCGGGTGGGGGCGTATGTCCTGAGGTTTCAGCCTGAGAGACGGTTCTGAGGACAGCAAAGCTGAACTGGACCTGCAGCTCATGGGCTCCTGCACTGGGTTCCCGCAGGGCAGCTGGACCCCGGCCTTGGGCCCTCTGGGGCCCCAGCACTTGGAGCAGCCTGTCTCCTGGTGTGGGTGCGGGTGGGGCCCACCGGCTTGCCCCTCCTCTCCCTACACTGGGGTGTCCCAGGATCCCCAGGGCTGCCCTAGATCAGCGACCTGGATCTGTGGGGTACGCCCAGGGCCCAGCAGGCCACATCCAGCTGTGAGAGGGCTTGCTCAGCCCGGAACCAGAATCCAGCGCTGGCCAGGGCCATGGGGGTCTGATTCCATTAGTCTTTGTGTTGGGACTGGTGGGGGCTCAAATCAACCCAACCCCCACAGAGCCTGGGCCCAATCAGCCTAGGTACCTCTGGGTTAGGGCCTGGTGTCCTGTGCAGGGTGTCCCACTCTCCAGGAGTGACAGTGGGTGGAGGCAGGGCACATTGTGTCCTCTGATTCACTCACCTGCTCACACACTGTCGGGTGCTCCCTGCTGTCCCTCCTCCCTGCAACCCCTGGGTACTCTATGGGACACCCGGGCTTCTGATGGGAGCAGGGTATCCAGAGAACCCCGGGGAGGCTGATCATGTCCCACAGGGGGCAGCTGCAGCGGGTCCTTGCTCGGGGCCGATGGTGTGGGGACATGGGTATGAAGGTGGGGGTGTGTGGGGGATGGTGTAGGGGGGATGGTGTTGGGGTATACTGTGGGTGGGGATTATGTGAGGCTGTGTGTGTGTGAGGGGGATGGGGTAGGGGCGATGCCATGGGGGATGATGATGTAGGGGGATGGTGTGGGTCTGGGGAATGGGGGGATGGCGTGGGGGGCCGGCGGACACAGGGCATTCCCGTTCTCTAAGATGAACACAGAGATGTCTACAGATAAAGGTGACCCCATTCTGGGGTTTGTTGTGACATCTGCCCCTGTGGCCCCATGTGGTGAGTGCAGGGCCCTGGCTGGACCGGGGGCATTATCTGGGGGTCATCATAATATGTATGTTTAAAATTGCAAATTGTCTCAAATTAAATGCACAAATTTAGAAATATATAAAGCACCGAGAGTGGGTGTCACTCTGAACCGTCTGACCCTCATGGGATCGATGTGTGTCTTGCTCCAGCCGCGGACATGCTGCCTGGCCCCCAGATCCGGTTCCTGCCCCTCACGTCCCCCACCCCATTCCCTGCTTCTCAGGGGGCCTTCCCTCTCCCCTTTGGTGTTCAGGTCCCATGGCAACCCCTGGAGGTCCCATCCTTGTGGCCTCCTCATCCCTGAGGCCCCGGGGGTGTGGTCATCCCCATCACCCTACCATGGAGCGTGTGTTGTTGGTTGCTATTGCTCTCCCTGGCCTCAGAGGCCCCATTTTCCTTACCCAGAAGCCTCCAGGGCCCCGAAGCCCCCTGGCCCAGCAGCCTCATCCGACCCCCTAGCAGTCCTAAAACATGATGTGGCTGCTGAACTTCCTGGTGACGTCCAGGTCTACCTGCGTGATGTCCCTGGAGGAGACCAGGGCGTCCTCCTTCATTTCCTGTGGGATAACCGGGGAGGAGGAGCAGGCGTCAGGGACACAGACCTGACCTGTCACGAGGTGCCGTGCTGGGCAGGGAGCCCTGGGGCCACCATGGGAGTATGTCCTGCCGAAACCTCCTTCCTTCCTCTGGGAGTCCAGGGAAGACGGGAGTGCCCACCGTGCCCATGGGACCTGTGTGACGGCCTGTGTCCAGCTGTTGTAGGTGGGGAGGTGACTGAGTGTCACCCTGGGTGGGAGGGGATAGGGGTTAAGCCAAGGTGGGAGGGGACATGGGGGTGTTGTGCCCAAGATTGTGAATCCGAGAAACTACTAAGGAACTGACACCAATGCAAACACACAAGGGTTGATTTCCAAACTCGAGCTTGTGTCCAAGTACACCCAACACAGCGGAGCAGGGACTTGGACCCCGAGGTGTGTTTTAGCTTAGTTTTAAGGGCTTGTCTCGGGGTCCTCCAGAAGGGCTGGAGCAATTCCTCAATTTCTGTTTACATTTTGATATGGGGCCTTCAAGGGATTGAGCTTTCTTCCCATTCTAATAGGGACTTCCTGCCCTTGGCCTGGGCTCAGTTTGATTCTATTGTGGGGCTTTCTAGGACTTTAAGCTGTAAACTTTTGTTTTTTTTTTTCCTGTAACTGAAATAATGTAAATTTCAGCTCTTCTTCACAGGGGCCTGTGATGGCTGGATTTGTTCAAACGCTGAACGTAAAGTGGATAGGCCTTCATTTTCTTGGCCTCCTTGCGTCCCTTCCCATCCTATCTAGCTCCTTCACCCTTCCCCGGAGCTCCTAAGAGAGCAATTGCAAATGACCTCAGCCTGGCAGTGTGTGTTGGGGGACAGGCCCAGGGATTTGGGATCAGGAAGATCTGGGGCGCGGGCTTCCCAGTTGTGCAGCGGGATTCGATGCTGCAGGCTCTTATTCCCTAAGGCTGTCTTGACAACTGACTTTGTACATAGAAAACCTCTCCTTTGTCTTTAAAAGATGAGGAGCGAGTCAAAGCATTTTTTCTCTGCCCATCTGATTGCTCAGATTCCAATCTGAGACGTATTTCCTGTTAATAAGGGTAATTTACATTCTGTAGTACTATGATTAAAATATTCTGACACAAGTAATTCAGAGGGATGAGGGTTTCTCATCTCTTCACAGCTCAGTCACTCATCAGGAAATGCATCTGTATGGATTTGGAATTAATTGAGAGACATTATTACCAATGGTCCTATTATTATGTGAAGGATTCTTCCCTGAGATTCTTCCCCTGTTTCAACTGACACTGAAAGACTGTGAACTCTTTGTTAGACAAATGTCAAGGAAATAAATGTTATGCATTGCTAATTTTAAATGCAGTTGCAACATGGTGTCTATTATAATAGAAGTATTTTTATCTGATTTTTGCATCTATTATCCTTTCCTGCTTTTCAGGTTGAGGAGTCATTATATGGCTTCATAAGTGTTGTTATTTCCTTCTGATATAAAATTATTACTTTGTTCCCACTGAAGGAACTCTATAAGAATAAGGGAAAAGATAATTCAACAATTTTTTTTTAATTCAACAATTCTTAAAATGTCTTCACACTTGGAGCCTGATTCATTTAAGTCAATTTTCAAAATAAATCTTATTTATTGGGAAAAAAAGAAAGATTTATAGGGAAATTGAGAAGATAGTCCAGAGCATTCGCATACACTTGCACTCAGTTTCTCCAATTATTGATATCTTATATTAGTACGGTACAAAGATTAGCTAATGAATCAATATTAAAATAGTCGCATTAACAAAAGACCGTATTATGTTCAGATTTCCTTAGTTTTTGCTAAGTTACCAACCCTCATATCACATTCCGTTTGTCCTCCTGTTTTCTTAGGCTCCTCTGGATTGTGACAGTCTTTCAGCCTTTCCTTGTTGTTGAACTGGAACACTTTGAGAAGTAGAGTATTTTGAAAAATTTCCTTCAGTTGGACATGTCTGTCATTTATCTCATGATTGAACAGTTTTTGTGGATTATATACAGAGATATACTGCTATTTTCATTATATCATATAAAGGATAGATACTATCAACATGATTTATCAGTCTTGGTATCGATCTGATCATCTTGCTGAGGTAATGTTTGTCAGCTTTCTCCGTAGTAAACTGATTCTTTATTATTATTGTTATTAATTATTATTATATTATCAATATTATTTTAAGTTTTTCATATTATATTTTGTAGAAGGAAGTTACTATGTGTATTCCGGAAATAAGAGTGGGAAGCTATGCTCATGAACTTGAGGGTGGAATGTCTGCACAAATTGTTTGAAATTCTTCTACATGGGTGATTTTTGTTCCTTCTGTGTTTTTTGTTTGTTTCTTTTTCAAAGATGTTTTTTATTTTTTTGAGAGAGAGAGGAGAGAAAAAGAATGAGTGAGAGGGGCAGAGGGAGAGGGAGAAGAAGGTTCCCTGCTGAACAGGGAGCCTGCCTTGGGACCTGGATCATGATCTGAGCCTAAGGCAGAAGCTTAACTGACTGAGCCACCCAGGTGCCACTCTTTCATTTTTTCTTTCTTTTTTAATAATAAATTTATTTTTTTATTGGTGTTCAGTTTGTCATCATACAGAATAACAAGTGCTCATCACCCATTCACCCCCACCGCCTGCCTTCCTCCCCTTCCATTACCCCTAGTTCGATTCCCTGAGTTAGGAGTCTTTATGTTCTGTCTCCCTTTCTGATATTTCTCACACATTTCTACTCCCTTCCCTTATATTTCCTTTCACTATTACCTATATTCCCCAAACGAATGAGAACATACAATATTTGTCCTTCTCCAATTGACTTACTTCACTTAGCATAATACCTTCCAGTTCCATCCACGTTGAAGAAAATGGTGGGTATTTGTCATTTCTGATGGCTGAGCAAGGCCCACCTTTTCTCTCTCTTCATCTTCTGAGTCTCCTATGATGTGAATGTTATTGTTTTAATAAGTGGCTGACTTCTCTACGTCTGCCTCTGTGGTCCATAACCTTTCTTGTTTTTAAGGCTTCCACTCGGGACTGCATCTCAGTTATAGCATTTTTAACATTGGCCTGACTAGATTTTAGTTCTTTTATTTCTACAGTAAGGGATTCTCTAGTTTTACATTGGCCTGACTAGATTTTAGTTCTTTTATTTCTACAGTAAGGGATTCTCTAGTTTTCTTCTGTGTTCTTTTTCCAGTCCAGCTGTTATCTTTATAATCATTGTTTTAAACTGTAGTTAGACATCATATATGCGTATTGATGGACTTCCTGGCTGTGAGTACTACCTCATGTTATTTTATGGAGGTGAATTTCTCCATCTCATTTGTTTTTCCAGAAAAGAAAATGGGAAGAAAAAGAAAACCAAGAAAAACAATAAAAACTGCCCTCTAAAAAAAAAAAAAACCAAATTATTTTGGCCTGCTTGTTATAAGATTCTAAATCCCAAAATATGAAACACAATTAAAGTACCATGAAAGTAAAAATAAGAAATATATAAAGTACATACATAAAAATTAAATAAGGCAATTAATAAAAAAGAATCAAAGAAAATAAATGAAAATAAAGCACAAAGTACAAAGGAAGCTAGACCCTACTTTCCAGGCAGAGCTGAAGCTCTGCAACCTCAGTGGTCCGACAACTTGGTGGCAGTGAGTGGTCTGTGCCGGGTCTGGGGATGGGCTGTGGCGCTGATTATCAGGTGCACATCTGCCTGGTAGATGGAACTGAGGGGTGAGAGGCGGGTTGGGCGTCAGCGCCTCTGGAGTCTAGCAGGAGGCGCTGTGCTGCTCCCTGAGACCTGACACTGATGGGCGGGATGCGGGAGTGGTCTCTGGGTCCTCTGGCTCTGGGGCTGAGCATCCTGCCCCCCAGTCTGCAGTGGCCTCCACAGAAGAACCCCCAAGCCCCCGGGTCTCTCAGAACCCTGTGTTCACTCTACCTGTGTCCGAGCATCTTTTGTTTTTGTTTTTTTATCTCAGACTGTTGTGCCCAAGATTGTGAATCCGAGAAACGACCACCGAGAAGCCGACACTGATGAAAAAACACGAGGGTTTACTTGGGGGGGATACAAGCTCGAGCTTGTGTTCCAAGTATACCCGACAGAGGCGGAGCAGGGAGTTGGACCCCCGAGGTAGGTTTTAGCTTAGTTTTAAGGGCTTGTCTCAGTGACCATCCAGACAGGGCTGGAGCAATTCCTCAATTTCTGTTTACATTTGATATGGGGCCTTCAAGGGATTGAAGCTTCTCTTTCCATCTAATATAGGGACTTCCTGCCCTTGCCTGGGCTCAGTGTTTGATTCTATTGTAGGGGCTTTCTATGTCATTAGCTGTAACTTTGTTTTTTTTTCCTGTAACTGAAGTAATGTAAAAATTCAGCTCTTCTTCACAGGAGCCTGGGACGGCTGGGCCATGTTGCTAACAACCTGAATTTAAATTGGAATGGCCTTAATTTTCTAGGCCTCCATGTGTCCTGTCCCATCCTATCTAGCTCCTTCCCCATCCCCAGAGCTCCTAAGAGAGCCCTTGCAAATGACCTCAGCAGTGGCATCCTGTATTGGGGGACAGGCCCAGGGATTTGGGATCAGGAAGACCTGGAGCACGAGCGTCCGAGCTGTGCAGCGGGTTCCATGCTGAAGACTCTTATTCCTTAAGGCTATCTTGACAACTGTCTTTCCTAGCATCGAAAACCTCTCCTTTGTTCTTTAAAAGATGAGGAGTGAGTTAAAGCATTTTTCTCTGCCATCTCATTGCTGAGATACCAATCTGAGACGTATTTCCTGTTAATAAGGATAATTACTACTATCCGTAGTACTATGGTTAAAAATTCTGACACAAGTATTTCAGAGGGATGAGGGTTTTCTCATCGCTTCTTCACAGTTCAGTCACTCATCAGGAATTGCATCTTTATGGATTTGGAACGAACTGAGAGACATTATTACCAATGGTCTCTATTATTATGTGAAGGATTCTTCCCTGAGATTCTTGTTAAAAGATTCTAAATCCAAAATATGAAACACAATTAAACTACCATAAAGTAAAAATAAGAATATATAAGGTACATACATAAATAAAATAGGCAATTAATAAAAAGAATCAAAGAAAATAATTGAAATTAGAGCACAAACTACAAAGGAATACTACCCTACTTTCCAGGAGAGCTGAAGCTCTGCAAGCCTCTGTGGTCTAACACCTTGGTGGGCAGATGGTCTGTGCGGGTCTGGGGATGGGCCTTGGCCGGATGTCAGGTGCACATCTGCCTGGGAGTACCTGCGGGGGGTCAGAGGTGGGGTGGGCGTCAGGCTCTGGAGCTACAGCGGCGCGCTGTGCATGCTCCCTGAGTCCACTGATGGGCGGGATGCGGTGGGGTCCTGGGTCCTCTGGCTCTGGGGCTGAGCATCCGCCCCCCAGTCTGCTGGGCCTCCACAGAAGACCCCGAACCCCCGCTCCGCGCTTCTCTCAGAACCCTGTGTTCACCTACTGCGTCCGAGCTTCTTTTGTTTTTTTTTTTTTATCTCAGACTGTTGTGCCCAAGATTGTGAATCTGAGAAATCACCGAGAAGCACACGCAATGAAACACACCGAGGGTTTATTTACAAGTTTCGACTTGTGTCCAAGTATACCCGACAGAGCGGAGCAGGGATTGGACCCCGAGTGGGTTTAGCTTTATTTTTAAGGCTGGTCTCGGGACCCTCAGAAGGGCTGGAATCCTCAATTCTGTTTACATTTTGATATGGGGCCAAGGATTGAGTCTTTCTAATAGGGCTTCCTGCCCTTGGCGTGGCTCAGTTTTTATTCTATTGTGGGGCTTGCTGTGTCCTGACAATGAGCATTCAGGAAAAGAGAAATGATGGACGTGACTCCCTTCTCAGAGCATCACAGAGAAAAATAATGAGACTGAACCAAAGAAGTGACAAGACTTGTGAACTGAGCCATACCAGCTCTGGGAGGCCGTCCTGGGCTCGTGGTTGGAACCCTCATCTTGTAAAATGTCCGCAGTTCCATGAAGCACCCTCAATTATGTTATTCCTGTCAAATCATGGTGGCAGATCCCTATAAATGGGAAAAAACACCATAACATCCATCTGCTGCCCCGAAATACGACACGGACAGCAAATTCAGTATTGGAAAGCGTACAGATCCGATGCAGCAGGTTTTCCTATTTCAAACGATGTCACAAGACACAGG